>NW_027167841.1:0-45000 GCF_040954835.1 Lepisosteus oculatus
TACTGTAACACGTGTGAAGGCCATAAACAATATTAATTTTGGAACTTAAACATACAGTATATGGCTGGTCTCGGTACTTTAAAGAAAACATACACACCAGTATTCCATTTCTCCCTAAACATTTTAAGCATCGACGTCTTTAACTAACGTGATACTGGAGTCAACAAGCTCCGGTACAAGAATTTGATTAAAAGGGACTATAATATGGAATCGCGTATTTAAAGAAATTAATAACGATATAATTATACTCATGTACCGCAACACAAGAATTGTTACATAATGTTTTGTAGGGCTTTTTCGACACTCTTTGTGTGACCTTGCTGGTGGTGCTGTGGGTTAGCTTCCTGACTCCCAAATCACATGTTGTGTGTTTGAATCCTGCTGGAGCCGTTACTTTTTTTTTTAATAAACATTTTTTTTAAAAAAATACAATGTTTCCCTGGCTCAGAGATTAAATAAAACTTCACTCGCACCAAACAAATTTATATTTCTAATTATCACAACATGATCAAATTTAAGTCATTTTAATAACAATGAATAGTCACCTAGGCATTACAATATAAACATTTATATTGATTTAAAACCCATAAATAAAGCTGATACTGTTTAGACTTTTAATTATTTAAAACTGTATTACAGCAACACAATGCACAATGCAACGTAATAATAATAATAATAATCATAATAATAATTGCTTACATTTATATAGCACTTTTCTGGACACTCCACTCAAAGTGCTTTACAGGCAATGGGGACTCCCCACCAATGTGCAGCATCCACACATAAATCGCTATCTTTGTCTTCCGTGTAATAATGTTCACCTCTCTGTCCAGCAATTTAACAATAGTAATAATAATGAACTTTATTGTATATGGCGCCTTAAAAGCTGGCTCCTCAAAGCGCTTTACAGGATAAAAACAATAACAACAATACTGTTAGGCTGGGCAAACGATTTTTTTAAAAGAAATACAAAATGAGATATAATGATGTGTTCCGGCTTAGACATTAATGAAGAGCATAACACGTGGGTGGCCAGCGGGAGTGCTGGCTGTGACGGATTAAACCGGTTTCACAGGTATTTTCACAGTAGAAGGGGACCAGATTTCCAGCGAAAGACACCTTCCCCCCTACAAAACCAAGGAAGTACAGTACTTACTAGTTAAGAAAGCTAGGCTCCTCAACAAAATCGCTTTAACATGCTAATGCGTTGGTGTAACAGTCCGGGCGTGGCAAGCTTCTAATGTCAACCCGACTATGGCGAAAGGAACCCTTCTTTTATTGGAAGACAATGAACATATTCTAGTCCTAAATGAATTAATAGCAAACATGGTTTACATAAAAGACATTTTTCCAAGAAAGTTTAGCCATTGTCACTAATGAAACCACTAAATAAAGACATAAATAAAGAAATCCCCTGGTGCAACATTCACAGGTTAGACAGGAGGTTCAGCTGGACGCTGAGACTACTGCGCTGTGGACACACCTGATCCCAGATGCCGATTCCCTCTGCTGTGACCCAGGGAACCTGCAGTCAGGTAACATTATTTCTCACAACTACCAGGTGAGATTGAGATTGAGTGAGTGAGATTGACCTGATTGTTCCTGCCTCAACGGCAGGGTTGCCAATACACCCAGTCCCCCAGAAGGGACAGGGAATGAAAGCCGAGCCGGTTTTATTACAGCCACCAGCTCAGTTTGTCAGTCTGAGTCTGACCAACAGTGGTTCAGCACCAACCACTGGAGCTGGATGGGCAAGCCACCTGACTGTTAGTGCAGAACATGGAAAAGGGGGGTGTCAGAATCCCCGCCTGCACTGACATGGGCCTGGTGGGTGATGGTGAGTTCAAAGACAGTGAACTAGCTACAGTGCCTTGCGAAAGTATTCGGCCCCCTTGAACTTTTCAACCTTTTGCCACATTTCAGGCTTCAAACATAAAGATATAAATTTTTTATTTTATGTGAAGAATCACCAACAAGTGGGACACAATTGTGAAGTGGAACGAAATCTATTGGATTTTTGAAACTTTTTTAACTAATAAAAAAATGAAAAGTGGGGCGTGCAAAATTATTCGGCCCCCTTGCGTTAATACTTTGTAGAGCCACCTTTTGCTGCGATTACAGCTGCAAGTCGCTTGGGGTATGTCTCTATCAGTTTTGCACATCAAGAGACTAAAATTCTTGCCCATTCTTCCTTGCAAAACAGCTCGAGCTCAGTGAGGTTGGATGGAGAGCGTTTGTGAACAGCAGTTTTCAGCTCTTTCCACAGATTCTCGATTGGATTCAGGTCTGGACTTTGACTTGGCCATTCAAACACCTGGATACGTTTATTTGTGAACCATTCCTTTGTAGATTTTGCTGTATGTTTGGGATCATTGTCTTGTTGGAAGATAAATCTCCGTCCCAGTTTCAGGTCTTTTGCAGACTCCAACAGGTTTTCATCCAGAATGGTCCTGTATTTGGCTGCATCCATCTTCCCCTCAATTTTAACCATCTTCCCTGTCCCTGCTGAAGAAAAGCAGGCCCAAACCATGATGCTGCCACCACCATGTTTGACAGTGGGGATGGTGTGTTGAGGGTGATGAGCTGTGTTGCTTTTATGCCAAACATATCGTTTTGCATTGTGGCCAAAAAGTTCGATTTTGGTTTCATCTGACCAGAGCACCTTCTTCCACATGTTTGGGGTGTCTCCCAGGTGGCTTGTGGCAAACTTTAGATGAGACTTTTTATGGATATCTTTGAGAAATGGCTTTCTTCTTGCCACTCTTCCATAAAGGCCAGATTTGTGCAGTGTAAGACTGATTGTTGTCCTATGGACAGACTCTCCCACCTCAGCTGTAGTTCTCTGCAGTTCATCCAGAGTGATCATGGGCCTCTTGGCTGCATCTCTGATCAGTCTTCTCCTTGTCTGAGCTGAAAGTTTAGAGGGACGGCCAGGTCTTGGTAGATTTGCAGTGGTCTGATACTCCTTCCATTTCAAGATGATCGCTTGCACAGTGCTCCTTGGGATGTTTGAAGCTTGGGAAATCTTTTTGTATCCAAATCCGGCTTTAAACTTCTCCACAACAGTATTACGGACCTGCCTGGTGTGTTCCTTGGTCTTCATGATGCTCTCTGCGCTTTCAACAGAACCTTGAGACTATCACAGAGCAGGTGCATTTATACAGAGACTTGATTACACACAGGTGGATTCTATTTATCACCATCAGTCATTTAGGACAACATTGGATCATTCAGAGATCCTCGCTGAACTTCTGGAGTGAGTTTGCTGCACTGAAAGTAAAGGGGCCGAATAATTTTGCACGCCCCACTTTTCATTTTTTTATTAGTTAAAAAAGTTTCAAAAATCCAATAGATTTCGTTCCACTTCACAATTGTGTCCCACTTGTTGGTGATTCTTCACATAAAATAAAAAATTTATATCTTTATGTTTGAAGCCTGAAATGTGGCAAAAGGTTGAAAAGTTCAAGGGGGCCGAATACTTTCGCAAGGCACTGTATCCCAGTGCTGGGGCAGCTCCCTGAACCCCTAGAGAGGGAAGGGGGGAGCGAGCAGGTGTCTTACACCCACGCCCAGCGAACGATTGTAAACATGCCGATAGAGGGATTCCTCAATCAGGAAGTGTGCAGGGTGGACCTGAACAGTGAGAATGGAGTAACAATCCCAGATCACTCAGGTGCTCCAGATGACCACTAAGCCAAGGGTCAGGCATGCTCCACCGCTGCACCACCCCCTGCAGGGTTCCTAGAGCACAGGCATGAACAAATTGAAAAAGCAGATGTCCTGGAAATGGAGGAGCAGCATCAGCAGCTGCGTCAGATCTCCTCAGATTTCCAGGATGTTGGTGCCCAAGATGCCACATGGCATACTGAGAAAGAGACCATGTACATGCTGCGCCAACTTAGAAAGGCAACAGTCACTCAGAAGGAGATGACTGGGATCAGCCACCTGAAAAGACTTTTGGGAGGACTGATTGCTGCCGCCACTGTTGTGTGTTTGCTATTTCTGATAGGTTTGCATGCTACTGGCCCCAAGGAGGCCATAGTACAGCATGGTAACTTGACACTGTACGGTCTGGAACCAGACAACATAAGACCAAACTTGAGGTCGTGGATGCCTTCAGGTGCCACACTATTGAATTGGAGAGAAATCCAAGAAACAGTAAGCCCTCAGGAGGTACAGGTAGTTAGTTTGCTTTAATGGAACAAACCTCCAAACCACCCTGGCAGGTGCCCAACACAGGTCTCATGGTTCATCAGGGGGGCTGGGAACAGGAACCGGTGTTATTGTAACACTGCTGATGGGAAGCTGGATCATGACTGACAATGTACTCTGAATGCTGTACTCTTACATCAAGAAGTACTCCGGGTAGCACAAATGAGTCAAAGGTAGCATGTCAAAAGAAAGGAAGTTACTTCTTCCCCAAATATCTGCCTACAGAGGTATCAGATACTGACAGTGAACTTCCTGATTTGTAATGCCTAGACTGAGATGATGTCTCCTACCGTGTTTATACATACTCCAGATGTTATTAATCCTGTTTGTTCCCAATGCTGGTTCCGGTATGAATTCTCGAGGAGAAATGTGGACATTTAAGGTTAATGTTCTAATGACAGGGGACATCACTTAACTCTGTTTTGTTTTGAAGGCAACAACGCCTCAGGACCTCGTGGCCTTCAAAAAGGGGGGATTTGTAGAGGCAATGCTTGTTAATAAGACAGAAATAAGTGTTGCTGTGCTTTCCCAAATGAGGCCCCATCTCTCTCTTCATCTCTGTGGTGCAGCCACAGAGAAACTATTCATGCAGGCTGATTTAAAGATGTTTTCTTTTGATAAGGGACAGCTCCCAAATGGGGATGCACTTAGCTAAGCCTGGCTATCATGATCAATGGACATCCATTGGCGCCTATCTGTCTAGGGAGTGCCAGATGGACATCTGGATTGCATTCCTAGGTGTCAGGAGTAAGTGACTCATATCTCACCTTGATCAACCAGTCAGGGACTGGTAGGGCAATGTAACCCATGTGGGACTCTGATGCCCATTAAACTTTCAGCCAATGACAAGCCGAAGTTCCTCCAGGTAAAAACAGGCAACAGAGAGCCTGGAGAAGGAGAACTAGTAGGACTATTCCAGTAGGAGAATTCTAAGGAGAATTCCAGGGGTGCAAGACAATTCCATGGCAGGACGGCCCAGGAGCAGAAGGCTCCCAAGGGCAGGACATTCTCACAGCACGCCTCCTGACCATCCTGAGACTCAGCCCGGACAACCACGGAACGGCCAGTGTGTCCGAGTGCCAGTACTTTCCTCTGTTCTAAGAGTCGAGAGTGGAGGTTGCCATGAGTAACCAGAGGATCCACCCGAGGTTAGCATCAGCAGCAAGCCTCGTGAACAGGTCGGATCTGTGGACAGCTGAATCACTAATCAGAACAAGCGCTTCATCAGGAACGAACCGGTCCTCTTCCTGACCTGCTGGGACCCACAGTCATCTTTTCTCCTGTGCATAAACTTTGCTAGTTAAAGCCAACACTAACTAGCCGGTCAGTGAGCATCAGCAGCGCACTGTCGCAAACCGCACAGCACAACCTGGCACCAAGCCAGACAGCGCGGATTGGACAGCAACAAGCCTGCAACTGCTTCTTTGAGTCTGCAGGAGATCTGAATCCCCAGAGACTGGATGAGTATTCAACTTCAATGCATTACAGCTCGAGAATTCAATTGTCATCCCAACCAGTTGATACCAATTTAATTCCTAAGAGTTATGTACTTGTTTTGAGTATCCAATGTAGAAGTTATAACCAAGTTCATTTACGAAACGGTCTAAATGAATGATATACTGAACATATGTCCTCTTGATATATGTAACTCTTTGTAACTGACTGAATATATACCTTTTGTATTCTGATAACCCTCTTGATAAGATCTGTTAGGTTTACATGCATATTCTATTTATTAATAAATGTATCCTCGTGTATTAGTACCTATGTGTGTGCGTTGTTTGAGTTATATCGCATGGTTGGATTCTAAGGCCATCCAAAGAATCATTTTATGATTTACTGCTACAATTAATAATTGTCCCAGTTAATGCCCAAACCCTACAGAACTGGTGCCTTCAGAGAGCACGCTACAATCTATACAAGTACGATTCTAGAAATGCTCACCAGATTACGTTTTAAGAAGGAACTGCGCCTCAGGTTCCGCCGAGATCTTAACTCGGATGGCAGGATTCAGAGTCCGGAGTGCGGACTGATGGCGCACGGAGGGTCCATATACTGTGGATCCCTCAGTGATCTTCCGCGTGTTTAAACCGCCAGCGTGTGACTCCCCTGTCCCCGTGACCTCATTGCTCTGCTCTCTCCTCTGTGCAGCCGAACCCGATTCACGGTAAAGTGAAAACAAATATGCCATCAACGTGAGATTTACTCTGGAGCGAGGATAGATGTTACCTTTTTATCATTGATCAGGATGTATGTGATGTGGCGACTAGGTTCAATTTTGTATCCTCTTTAAAAGATTAAGGACTGGGGTGAGCGTGATTTACCACCCTTTCAGCTAAGAACCCGACGTGCGCACCGTTGAAGCTGCATAGACTTGGTCGTTTAACTCTTCTCCATTAGCAGGGTTCAGGTTAAAGAAAAAAAACATTGCTGACTTCTTTTTTTTTGCCAGCCGCTAGCGCTGATTAGCAAGGTTTGTATTTCATGTTTTGCAAGTTGCATCCATTTTAAGAAAAACAAGTCGCGTTAAAGACAGGAAATGAATACTTGCATTTAATTAAGTCTAGCCGTAGGCGGTTGTCCATAATGACCAGTTCTGTTCGAGAAGACAGAACAAAAAAAGGCACCGCTGGGATTTGGACCAAGGATCTCCTGTTTATTAGACAGGCGCTTTAACCAACTAAGCCACGGCGCCCCGGGAGTGTTGTCCTTTTGCAGCCACTTGGACACACCACTCAGACACATCTGCATTCGGTGTGTGCTCCGCCTGCTCGCTGAGCAAGTTGCCACCTTTACATACAATAGCAACATCGACACCAAGAGAAAGGATGACAAATGGCTTTTATCTGGAACTTTTCATGTCCAAGGAGCTCAATGTGCTTTCTGTGTACAACAGGGCCACTGAACTCCACACTGGCCACTGAACCACAGCAGTGGCTTGCTGGCTTGACATCTCCCAAGGAAAATGTTGAAATCGCATGTGGAACAGGAAAATGACCCTCGAGTACGAGGGAGAAAAAAGAAAAAGATCATCTGGAGCGAGCCAACCCATGTCCGGACAGCCCAGTTTCGCCGACGAGGTGGCCTAGTGGTTAAGGCGATGAACTGCTAATCCATTGTGCTCTGCACGTGTGGGTTTGAATCCCATCCTCGTCGCTCCCCATATCTAACTCGTGTGCCTGTTCAACGTTGGCCCTCCTGTCGTTTGCTCCGGTACTAGAGCCTTACATTTCCTAGCGGTGACTAAACATGGTATGGTAGGCTAACGTCGGTATCGAGCAGTAACAGTATTTACGTGCTGCTGCTGCCAAGTGGCCCTGGGTTGAGACCACGTTTTCACTTACTTGCAGCACGAATGGAGAAAGAGATTTTTGACAGTCTCTCGAGAGACTGCGCTAGGTGTTTAGGGATAGACTTTGTCAGTTCCCCCTGGGATGATGGCCTCTCAAATAGTTTGTGATTCCTCTAGACCTTTATACAGAAGAAGCCTGCTTCGTGGCTTAAATCCAAGCTAAGGAAACGAGTTAGAGGTCTGATGCAGAACTGCGAATTCAATGAAGGGGAACACTACAGTACATTGCACTGTATGTGTGAGGAAAGCTGCCCCCTTCAGTCCCTTGTCGACCGAACAGAGGACTGTAAAGGATACCGCCAAGAAACTTAAGGATGCTGGTTGGAATCCAGCTCCAAAGAAGCCCCTTTGGGTGTTATGTCATCAAAAAGTAAGAACAGCGAATCTTCCTTTGATCAAAAGCGCAACAGAACTGTTTTCCGTGGAGCAGGTTTCAGACCCGTAGACCTGTTTTATTTGTAGGGCAGGGCGCATTCCTAAACGCGAATCTCCTGTTTTAGAAATGCTTTGGGCGGCGTGAAGTGAAAATAAGAAATGGGCTCCAGATGCGCATGGAAGCAATCAAGTGTTTGATCTGAGCTGTTTCAAAGACTGCTCAAGAGCTTTCCTTTCACAGAGGCGCAACAATTAATGATGGGGGTGCACCCTTCAATGCGCCTTACGACTCTAGGGAGCGATTGAGACGATTCGTAGCTTGTGCTCATTTCCCTCTATTCCCCGTGTTGCAGTGGTAGGATGGCGTAAATTACTGCTTCGACACGAAATGGCATTATAATCAAGTGCAGGAGCTGAGGGCTTTTGTTTTGTTTCGTTTTCCATGGCGTTCGTAAGCGCGCAAAACAAAGGCAATTCCTGCGTCTAAGAGGAATGTAAATGCATTTGAAAGTGCAGTATGGTGCAGCTTGTAAAATCCTTGACCACATTTGTGGTTTGTTGATGTTTTTTCTGTCTGCCAAAGTTGCATTTTGACATCCGGACGGGGAGACTTTATCATTTCAACGTGAAGCCAGCCTTAAACCCTCTGAGGTGTGACTGTCTGCCGGCACGTATTTTGTCAAAGGTATTTATTTTTTTTTAACGGAGAGCGACTTTGAAAACGTATCCGCAGCCACCTCGCACTCCGTGTTAGATTATAGGAGGAATACGGCGGGAGTGAGCTCGCTTTTGTCGTGGCCGAGTGGTTAAGGCGATGGACTTGAAATCTGCTGGGGACTCCCCGCGCAGGTTCGAAACCTGCCTACTCTGGCGTCTGCCGCACGTCACCTTGTCCCTGTGCCTGTACTATAAAAACGCTAAATCGCTTGGACCCGCTGCCATGGAAAGCAATCCTTCAGATAACCACACATCTTGGGTTAGGACCTCTGGTGCTCTACGTATGCCTTTGAAAACCTAATGAATAAAGCTGAAAGAACCGACACGATATGTGGGTGCTCGTAAAGAACTGTTAACAGCAAGGGTTTCAGTGGGTTAACTGAGGAGAAGGCGTGATCGCTAATTGTTGACTTTGTATTTGGTGTTAGAAACACTCTTACTGTGCATGACGTGCAACAAATGTAGCCACAGAAATTGCATCACGCTATCATGTATGCTATTGCAGACACCAACGTTGCCTAGATAGAAAACCGAAATAGCCGTGGGTTTGCTTGCTGGTCTGAAGGATCTCTCTTCGAATCTCAATCATTTGTCAATGGAAGTAAAAGGCGCTGCAATATGATACGTTCTGAATCAAACCTGCAGCTGTTGTTCGACCTGCAGCTGTTGTTTATTTCTTGACTAATTACAACTGAGTGTCGCATGAGCAGTTACGTAAACTTGTCTGGTATATTTGAACACAAATGCCGTTCTTCAATTAAAACTAACAGTACATTGTCAGGGACATTCAGTTCTATACAAACAAGAGACAGACAAGAGAATATTTCTACCTTTCATGTGGACTACGTGTTGACTTACTGATCTGAATAATTGAAAAGTTCGGGTCATAGCCGATGCAGTGCGTGCTAATTAGAACAGCAAAGCTGAGCTCTCAGCACCGTACTGAGCCCAGGTGTTTTTCTAAAGCTGTCAGGTGCAGTTCATTTACATGAAGGAAATCTCTTACTGAGTACGATTACAATGCAGTAAGTAGCACAGACTACTTAGGGGAGTAGCCCGATGCGTTTAAAAACGACCTGAGCCAGACAGCAGTCGAACCTGCAATCTCCTGAACCGTAGTCAAACGCTTTATCCATTGCGCCACTGGCCCTCGTGTGACACTGCAGGACTGTAACCCAGTGAGATCAGCACTGCAACTAGTAAAATACCCCCGGTCCATTCTTTTCCAAAAGTGAGAAACACCTGTTTACTACATTTTGTCTGTTTTAAAACCATATCTTTTTAAACCAAACCAAGAGTTTGTCTTTTGCACTGATATTCTGATTCATTTCGATTTCAAAGAAAAAAAAACATTATCTTCCAAAGCATCATAAAATTGTCCCTTCTTCCAGACTCTACTTCTCTCTTGTAGTAGTACAGCAGACCTTTCCAGGTGAGCAGATCACAGAGTCCGTAATGAGCTTCCTCCATCAAGCAAAGTACCTGAACATGACTCTGTCTTCATAAAAGCGCCCCTGTAATAAAGAAATTAAATCCGAAATCAAGAGGGCAGTTGCCTACTGAAGTTCAAGAAGTCATCAATTTTAAACTAGCAACACATTAAAGGCTGCATCTATACAAGTACGATTCTAGAAATGCTCACCAGATTACGTTTTAAGAAGGAACTGTGCCTCAGGTTCCGCCGAGATCTTAACTCGGATGGCAGGATTCAGAGCCCGGACTGTGGACTGATGGCGCACGGAGGGTCCACATACTGTGGATCCCGCAGTGATCTTCCGTGTGTTCAAACCGCCAGCGTGTGACTCCCCTGTCCCCGTGACCTCATTACTCTGCTCTCGCCTCTGTGCAGCCGAGCCCGACTCATGGTAAAGTGGAAAAAAATATGCCCTCAACGTGAGATTTACTCTGGAGCGAGGATAGATGTTACCTTTTTATCGTTGAACAGGATGTATGTGATGTGGCAACTAGGTTCAATTTTGATTCCTGCGGCGATTCCTGTGTCTACCACTAATGTAAGAGCTATTTCAAGTGTGGCGTGGTGCGGCTTTTCAAATGCTCAACAGGATGACTTTGCATGCACGCGTGCTTTCATGCAGTCGTTTGTGCAACCATGTCTGCTTACGTGCAAACGGGCGTGGTTTCATGTATGCAAAAAACTTTCCTGGGCTCTTCTGAAGCACATAAAATTATTTGGAGATATACATTTGTCTTGTTTTCCTCTTAGGCTCTAGAATTGATAACTTTTTTTTCATTTTTGGCCTTTTTCTTCGTTTTCCAGAAAGTGGTTGCAAGCTTGATATCATGCGAAGAAACTTCAGGATTCGGGGATCAGTCAATGGATTTTGTTCAGAGTTGGATTGTTGCTCTCTGTGGACCAAGAGATGTTGTTCTATAATGTTTTTTTTTTCAAATTTAAAAATATCATTTTTTCATGGAGCTTTGAAGGGGATGGATTCACCCTCCTTTAGCCAGGACAGAGCTCCAGGAGCCTGGGTAGGATTCTAGCTTTCTCCCCTTGCAGGCACCTGGCACAGAAGACATCATTTTTTTCCTTAAAATATTTTTTTTTTGTGTTCCTTGTTGTTCCAAACTTAATTTTAATCACTTTTAATTAGAGATTTTATTAAAAATAGTGCAAAAAATGACTAATTTCACAAAAAATAATGTAATATAAAATGGTTGTTTTTAACTTATTGTAGTGTTTTAGAAACTACTATGTCTTCAAAAATGGTTGTTTTTCACTCCTAGGAATGAAAGCTGTTGTTATATGATGTTTATTTTCAAATTTTGAAAAAATCAAAGGATTCTAGCTTTCTCCCCTTGCAGGCATCGGACACAGAGAACCTCATGGTTTTCCTAAAAATCATTTGTTATGTTCCCTGGTGTTCCAAACTTAGTTTTAATCAATTTTAATTTGTTATTATGTTAAAAACAGGGTAATAAATTTCTAATTGGACTATAAATAATGTCTTATTGTCTGCTATAAAACTGATGTTTTCAACTCTATTGTAGAGATTCTAGAATCAACTAATAGAGAATTGAAATAAAAAAGGGCATGAGAAGACATTACCAACAACGACCACAAGATGGAGATGTTGTCTAGACATTACCAACAACGACCACAAGATAGAGATATTGTCCAAAGAGGCAAGAAGGGCAAAGCTGCGATAAGGTAAAATCATTAAAAGAGATTGCTGTCAGAATGCACATCCGTATCCCAAACAGAATCTCTAGTAAAATATGATAATTTGTGAAACTGGCAAATGAGTGTCTGCTACAATATGATTGCTACATATCTGCATTTGTTGGTTTTTAAGGAGTAAGAGTGCAAGGGGTTTATACCTGCGATCCAGTGTGTTGAAGTATTTCACAACACTACCCCTAGCACATCTGGAAATAAATCCTCAAAATGATTATTGCCCTGGGGATGTACCAAAAAATCAGTGAGCATATATATATATATATCACTGTGTTGAAGCTAGAGACACAGAATAACTGCAAACACATCCTAAATACAGTGTTCCTGCACCTTTGACCTCATCCAGAATGTATCGTTTTTTGAAAGGGATTGCTGTCAGAATGCACAACTAAATCCCAAACAGAATCTCTAGTCAAATATGATCATTTGTGAAACAGGCAAATGAGTCTCTCAGGTGCCCATTGCTCATTTTCAGACACAATTATGCAATACTTTCACCATGCGTTGAGCAATAGGGATTAAAGATACCAGAGGTAAGGTTTAAAAGTGATTCTGAGGTGCAACACATCAGCGATACAGCTAGGCATCTGAAATGTGGGGTTTGAGAGCCCTTCAGGGAACACCGTACCCTAAAGGTACCAGAAGTCCACTAGTATAAGCATTAAGTCACTGTCACCCCTGTTACAATGTGATTGCTACATATCTTCATTTCTTTGGTTTTTAAGGAGTAAGAGTGCAGGGGGTCTAAATCTGCGATCCAGTGTGTTGAAGTATTTCACAACACTACCTGTAGCCCATCTGGAAATAAATCCTCATTCTGATTGTTGCCCTGGGCATGTACCAATAAATCACTGAGCATATATATATAGCACTGTGTTGAAGCTAGAGACCTGTATGTAATAATATGAGTCTAAAATGTTATTTTCAGATATATTAATGTAATAAATGATTGCTTATGCTTTATAAACAAATCTAATTAAAATAAAAGCTTAAGTTTTGTATTTATCTTGTACCATAGAACATGATTTTCTTTGTATTTCAAGCCCACAAAGTGTCCAAATGACGCACTACATGATATAAGGAAGATTATCACATGCATATCGGTATTATCTTTCTTACGAAAATGCATTCCTTTCATTACCTTTTACTTTTTAAAATGAACTCAAATTGTGTATAATGTAATAATTTAAATAGAATAGATTCTAATAATATAATGATCCAGTGTGTTGCACTACTTCACTGCTTCACTGCTCTATGCCGTCTGGAAATAAATCCTCAGACTGCTTACTGCCCTGGGCATGTACCAATAAATTACAGGAGCACATCTATATATCACTGCGTTGAAGCAGGGGACACACAATCACTGCAAACACATCCTAAATACAGTGTTCCAGCACCACTGATCTCATCCAGAACGTATCATTTCTTGAAAGGGATTGCTGTCCGAATGCACATCTGAATCCCATACAGAATCTCTAGTAAAATATGATCATTTGTGAAACAGGTAAATGACTGTCTCAGGGGCCCATTCCTCATTCTCAAGACACATGTATGCAGTACGTACACCATGCATTGAACAATAGGGATTAAAGACACCACAGGTAAGGTTAGAAGTCATTCTGACTATATTCTAAAATATTGGACTCATATTCTTATGATGGCAGACATGATGCTGCGTTTTAAGCCGGGGTTAATGGACATTATATGACTGTCAATTCTGTTTTGTTTTGGAGACTCTTGGCTGATTATGTGGTACAGTGCAGCGTGAAGGAAACATTTTCCAAAACTGTGTCAGCTCAAAAGTTGTAAGAGAACCTCTCCAGCTGCTTTAACTCTCTTCATTTTTGTCATTTAATTGTCTGTTGGCACTATGTAGCAGCGTTGCATGACAACCCATCTCACCTGGACCGTACAGGGCTCGAACCCACAACCTTGGCGTCACTAGCACCACGCTCTAACCCACTGAGCTAACCGGCCTCACGACAGTGGTCCTCTCTGTGCTGCAAAAAATCGAACTCAGGGAATTTCTTTTGTCCTCCTTTGAATAGAAAGCTGTGTAATTCAGTGTACGGGCTTTCTCATGCAGTTTCATGGTTCTTGTAACCCAAATCCTACACTGGCCTGAAGTGCCCCCCCATTTCACAGCATTTTTCAGCTGATTTAAAATGTACCTAAAGGAGGAGCATTATTGAAGACCATCAATTACCAAGAGCTTTTGTCAAAGGTTTTGGTGGTCATTTTTAATGACCACAGAGCGCTGTGACCTCGGTTTTACATCTCATCCAAAGGACAGCACCCTTTTACAACACAGCGTCTCCGTCACTATGCTGGGGCATTGGAACCCGCACAGACCTCAGGGTGAGCTCCCCCCCGCCGGCACTGTTACGTCCCAGTGTGTGTTATGTGTGTTTTTCTGTTATGTCCACACTGCTGACCCTTGATTGTTCGCCCTTCCCCATTGGCCAACCATCACACCACTGTTTCAATATGATGTCATCATCAATCAGCCTTCAGCCAATCAGAACACATTTTATTCACTATATAACATGGAGGCTTTCAGAAAGAAAAGGCCTTTCGTTTGACTTCGGTCCCGTTCGGTTTTGGTTTTCGCTTCGCTTCGCTTCGCTTCGCTTCTTGTTATTGCTTCGGCTTCGTTTGTTGGTTTGTTTTGCTTTGTTTTTGTGTATTTTCGTATAGCTTCGGCTTTGTTGTTTTGTTGGTTTTACGTTAGTTTCTTTGTACTTTCGTTTGTTTGTGTGTTCATCCTTGATTTGTCTTTACCTTGCCCAAGTGTTACATGTTCAACTTATGTGTTCTTTTGTACCCTGTCCTGTTGATTACTCTTGTTTTTCATTATTTGTATTCCTGGTTCACTTGTGTTTTTGTGTGAACTTTTGTATATAAGGTTAGTTTAGGTTGTTGGGTACACTTACACACTTAGTTAATTTTGTATTAGTACACTAGTTTAGTACGGGTGAGTGCCATTTGTCTTGTATGGTTTTGGGTAGTCAGTGCAGGTTAACTAGGGTGTTGAAGACGCAGAAGACCGTGTGTTTCTGGTTTTCTTTTGTTGTCGGATTAGCTTTCCCTCACTGTCCCAGCCAGCTCCATTTTGTTTGTTATTTTCTTTTCTTTGGCACTACTCTAGTTCCTTACCCTTATCACGCTTCCTAGTCCCTCACCAAAACCCATCTGCTTCCAAAAGAATTATCCTAAATGTTACACCCCTTTTCCCCTGGACACTTGGGGTCGTAACATTATTGGGGGTCGTCCGGGATATCAAATTCCCGTCCTAAGGATTTTTTTTTGTGTTGCAGAATTTTGGTGTTGGTACAGGATTTTGATTTGTGGATTGTGTTTTGGCAAGGTACTGTAGTTATGGCTACTTTTGATTTGCGAAAGTTTGTGGAGGAACCTTCCTTTGAGCAGCTGGATAAGTGTAGGAAGGACGAATTGCTCCAAATTGCTGATTACTTCCAGATTCAGGTTTCGACGCAAGCTCTTAAAAGGGACGTCAAGAGAGCTGTGATGGATAGGTTGGTAGAGTTAGAGGTCATTGCATTAACGAGCAGGTACGCCGGTTCTCCTGGGGCTGGTGCTAAACCTGCTATGGTGGTGGAAGAACAGGACGAGGTGCAGGGGGTGGCTGAAGACTTAGTGGAGGCTGAGGTCAAGGCCACCTTGCCTCCCTTTGAACCGTTCTCTCCGGTCTCCACCGGGTCAAAAAGCAATACTCGTCTGAAAGTTCATTTGGCCCGCTTGCACATGGAGGCGCAGGAAAAAGCCCAAGTACGCCAGGCAGAATTTGAATTGCGCCTTGCAATTCGTAAGATGGAGATCGAGGCGGAGAAAGAGGTTAAGCTCCGACAGCTTGAGCTAGAAGCACGAAAGAATGCTCCTGCTGTGCAGCCGACCCACTCCGAGGCCTCTAGCGTGTCTCCTTTGCAAGATCCACTCTCTACCACCTTTGATGTAAGTAAGCACATTGCTTTAGTTCCTCTGTTTAGGGAGACGGAAGTTGATTCGTACTTTGGTGCATTCGAGCGAATTGCCACATCACTTCGTTGGCCTAAGGAGGTTTGGTCACTGCTTTTGCAGTGTAGATTAGTGGGCAAAGCTCAGGAAGTTTGTTCTACACTTTCTTTAGAAGAAAGTTTGAATTACAATACTGTGAAAGCTGCTATCTTACGGGCTTATGAATTAGTTCCTGAGGCTTATAGACAACGCTTCAGAAATCATCGGAAAGTGTCAGACCAGACATTTGTTGAATTTGCTAGAGAGAAGGGCACTCTCTTTGATAAATGGGTTGTAGCCAGTAAAGTGAGTGACTTTAACTCATTGCGTGAGTTAATGCTCTTAGAGGAATTTAAGAACTGTTTGCCTGAACGCATTGTTGTGTATTTGAATGAGCAAAAAGTAACTACTTTATCGCAAGCCGCTGTTTTGGCAGATGAGTTCGTGCTCACTCATAAGAATGTTTTCATGTCTGTGCGTGCGGAGAAGACTTTGTCTACTCTAAGTTCCCAGTCTCAGTCTCCCCCAGTAAAAACTAGTTCCTCACGTTCTAAAGAGGAGCGTGAATGTTTTTATTGTCACAAGAGAGGTCATATAATTGCAGATTGTTTGGCCCTAAAACGTAAGCAGCAGCAACAGCAACAACCTAAGAGTGCTGGGTTTGTTAAGACTGTTTCCCGTTCTGCTATTCCTTTGTCTAGTGAAAACAGTCTCCCTGACCCTAGTTATGAACCATTTATTATGGAAGGATTCGTTTCGCTAACAGGTAAACCAGAAGACCAGAAAACAATTAAAATATTAAGAGATACTGGAGCAGCCCAGTCATTTATTGTTGTGGATGCACTGCCTTTATCTGATAAATCTTTCTGTGGTTCGAGTGTATTAGTTCAAGGCATCGAAATGGGTTTTATGAAAGTGCCTTTACACTGTGTACATCTACAATGTGGTTTAGTAACTGGATTTGTTAGAGTTGGGGTACGTCCTTCGCTACCTGTTAAAGGGGTAACTCTTATTCTTGGAAATGACCTGGCTGGGGGTAGAGTATAGCATATTGTTTGATTGGTTTTGTCTTCATTGTCCAAACATTAGATGTTTGTTTTTATGGGTGGGGGTGTTACGTCCCAGAGAGTGTTCTGTGTGTGTTTTTTCTGTTATGTCCACACTGTTGACCCTTGATTGTTCTCCCTTCCCCATTGGCCAACCATCACACCACTGTTTCAATATGATGTCATCATCAAACAGCCCTCAGCCAATCAGAACACATCTTATTCACTATATAACATGGAGGCTTTCAGAAAGAAGAGGCCTTTCGTTTGAATTCGGTCCCGTTCGGTTTTGGTTTTCGCTTTGCTTCGCTTTGCTTCTTGTTATTGCTTCGGCTTCGTTTGTTGGTTTGTTTTGCTTTGTGTTTGTGTATTTTCGTACAGCTTCGGCTTTGTTGTTTTGTTGGTTTACATTAGTTTCTTTGTACTTTCATTTGTTTGTGTGTTCTTCCTTGTTTTGTCATTCCCTTGCCCCAGTGTTACATGTTCAACTTTTGTGATCTTTTGTACCCTGCTCCTGTTTATTACTCTTGTTTTCCCTTATTTGTATTCCTGGTTCACTTGTGTTTTTGTGTGAACTTTTGTATATAAGGTTAGTTTAGGTTGTTGGGTACACTTTACACACTTAGTTGACTTTGTATTAGTACGCTAGTTTAGTACGGGTGAGTGCCATTTGTCTTGTATGGTTTTGGGTAGTCAGTGCAGGTTAGCTAGGGTGTTGAAGACGCCGAAGACCGTGTGTTTCGGGGTTTCTTTTGTAGTCAGATTAGCTTTCCCTCACTGTCCTAGCCAGCTCCATTTTGTTTATTTTCTTTTCTTTGGCACCACTCTAGTTCCTTACCCTTATCACGCTTCCTAGTCCCTCACCAGAATCCCCCTGCTTCCAAAAGAATTATCCTAAATGATACACCCCTTTACCCCTAGACACTTGGGGTCGTAACAGACCGCTAACTCGTTTCCTTAGCTTGGATTTAAGCCACGAAGCAGGCTTCTACTGTATAAACGTCTAGAGGAATCACAAACTATTTGAGAGGCCATCATCCCAGGGGGAACTGACAAAGTCTATGCCTAAACACCTAGCGCAGTCTCTCGAAAGACTGTCAAAAATCGATTTCTCCGTTTGCGTTGCAAGTAAGTGAAAACGCAATCTCAACCCAGAGCCACTTGGCAGCAGCGGAACGTAAATACTGTTACTGCTCGATACCGACGTTAGCCTACGCTCGATACCATGTTCAGCCACCGCTAGAAAATGTTCGGCTCTAGTACCGGAGCAAACGACAGGAGGGCCAATGTCGAACGGGCACACGTGTCAGACATGGAGAGCGACTAGGATGGGATTCGAACTCATGCGTGCAGAGCACAGTGGATTAACAGTCCATTGCCATCGCCTCGTCAAGGAAACTGGGCTGTCCGGACATGAGTTGGCGCGCTCCAGATGATCTTTTTCTTTTTTTTCCCTCGTACTCGAGGGTCATTTTCCTGTTCCACATGCGATTTCAACATATTCCTTGGGAGATGTCAAGCCAGCAAGCCACTGCTGTGCTTCAGTGGCCAGTGTGGAGTTCAGTGGCCCTGTTGTACACAGAAAGCACATTGAGCTCCTTGGACATGAAAAGTTCCAGATAAAAGCCATTTGTCATCCTTTCTCTTGGTGTCGATGTTGCTATTGTATGTAAAGGTGGCAACTTGCTCAGCGAGCAGGCGGAGCACACACCGAATGCAGATGTGTCTGAGTGGTGTGTCCAAGTGGCTGCAAAAGGACGGCACTCCTGGGGCACCGTGGCTTAGTTGGTTAAAGCGCCTGCCTAGTAAACAGGAGATGCTGGGTGAGCCTGGGTGATTCTCGATGATTGCAAGCCATACAGCCTCCGCCATGCTTCCCAGGTGGGATGAGGTTTTGGAGTTGGTATGCAGTGTTTTGTTATCTCCAAACATAACGCTGTGCACATTTACCAACAAGGTCAACCTTTGTCACGTCTGTCCACAGAACATTGTTCCAGGAGTTGCTGTGGAACATCCATGTGGTCTTTAGCAAACTTGAGAGGGGCAGGGTGGTTTTTTTGGGGGGGAGAGCAGTGGTTTCCTCCGTGGTGACCTCGCATGATCACCACTCCTGTTCAGATTTCTTCTTATGGTGGACTCATGAACACAGACGTAAGACAAAGTCAACCACCTGTTCGCTAGATCCCATCCCCACTCAGCTAGTCAAAGATTCCCTTGAAGGACTGGCAGGACCTATAATTAGTATGATGAATGCATCGCTTGCGTCAGGCGTTGTACCTGATCAATTTAAGGTAGCGGTTGTTAGACCGCTCCTTAAGAAGTCAAATTTGGATCCACAAGTTCTTAACAACTACAGGCCTGTCTCAAAGGTCCCATTTCAATCTAAAAGTCTTGAGAGAATAGTTGTTGCCCAATGTCAATCGTATCTGGATTCAAATAATATACTTGAGAAATTTCAGTCTGGTTTCTGAAACTGCATTAACATGAGTCGTAAATGATATTCTTTTAGCTACTGATGCAGGGAATGCAATAGTGCTAGGTTGCAACAGTGCTAGGAATGCAAACTTTAGGTTGCGCTTCTTCATGCTGCATCATTGGCATGAGTGGAGCTTTTTAAACGTCTGTACTTACTGCGCCCCATAAGAAATCGTTTGTCCCCGTTCAAAAGAGATTGTGCGATGTCCTGCACCATTCGCAAAGCAAACCTTTGACAGTTTGAAAAGAGGAATTTATTCTTCTTCCTGAACGTGCAGTAGTTACAAAGTTGAACGTCTTCACACGATCTGCTACAGTTTTCAGTGGGTGGGCTTTGTCAGATGGCTTGGGAAAACGCACTGTGTTTCGGCTCGGGAAACATCATGAGCAGTGTCCTGCATGTTTTCTGTGTATAGCTGTCTTTTAACGCACACAGAACTCATTCGAAATCCTTGATTTCTCCAATTAACAAGGGTCCCTTAAATGATGACTCAAAGTAACATCTAATCAGATTAGTTTCCTTTGAGCTGGTTCAGAGTTTGCTCAAGAGTTTACCTTTCACAGATGCGCAAAAAAGAATGTTGGGGGTGCATGCTTCAAGGCGCCTTACAGCTGTAGGGAGTGATTCGAGACGATTCCTGGCGTGTGCTCGTTCCCATATACCGTACGCCCCGGGGTGCAGTGCTAGGATGACGTACAATACCGCTTGGGCACGTAACGACGTTATATGCAAGTGCGGGACGTGAGGGTTTTTGTTTGTTCGTTTTGTTTTGCTCTGCTTTGCTTTGTTTTGCTTTCCATCGCGTTGGTAAGAGCGTAAATAGAAAGGCGATTCCTGCGTCTATCACTAACGTAAGAGCTATTTCAAGTGCGACGTGGTGCGGCTTTTCAAATGCTTGTGGGCATTTCTCTGTTGTTGATTCTTTTTTTGTGTGTAACAAAGTGGCATTTTCATGTCCGGACGGGGAGACTTTATCATTCCGACATGAAGCCACCCTTAAGTCCTCTGAGGCTTGTCTGTCTGCAAGGCTTGTATTTTGGAAATGTTTTTTTGAAACGGAGAACGACTTTGAAATAGGCTTCTGCCAGCGCCTCGCGATCCAGGTAAGATTGTAGCAAGAATGCAGCGGCGGTGGGGCTTTCTGTAGTCATGGCCGGTTGGTTAAGGCGATGGACTAGAAATCCATCGGGGTCTCCCCGCGCAGGTTCGAATCCTGCCGACTACGTTGTCCGCCTCCAGTCGGTGTGTTTCGGCGCAAGCAAAGAAGCGCGCCTCTTTGCTGTTCCTGGTGGTTTTAAAACACCCAATCGCTTGTACCCGCTGCCTTGGAAATAAGTTCTTCAGCGTCCGCGAATGGCATTTTGCAGCTGGAAGCAGATGTCAACGCGTTTTGCACAGAGCACCAAAAAAGCGTCTTTTTTGAAGGCCCGGGTATTGAGCATTGGTGGTTCAGTGGTAGAATTCTCGCCTGGCACGCGGGAGGCTCGGGTTCGATTCCCGGCCAATACAGTGGCTTTTGCAGCGAGCGGCTCCATCACTTGCATCCCCTTGCAACTCGCAACTGAAAACCCACTGAAGCTAAGCAGGTGTGAGCCAGGTCAGTACCCGGATGAGGGTGAGCTACAGGGAAACGATTTCTTATGGGGCGCAGTAAGTACAGACGTTTAAAAAGCTCCATTCATGCCGACGATGTAGCATGAAGAAGTGCAACCTAACGTTTGACAGACAAAAGCCGGGCGCCGCTACGAGCAATATGAAATCAAACTGACAGCACACAGCGTTTCGCGCTGACTCAAAAGTGATCTCGACAGACGCTGTTCTCTGCATAACGCTGAAAGAGCTAAAGAGCGTTTCTGTTGAGACGTAACAAGCTCGTTTCTTTCTACCATGATGTCACCATGACCAAATCTGTCTTTAAACACCTTGCTCAGTCTCTGACGAGACTGTCAAAAATCGCTTTCGCCGATTGTATTTCAAACCGGCGGAAGCGGGGTATTGGGAAAAGTTTTCAACTAGCAATAATCGCACCTTGGCTAAACCTCACAGGCTACGATACTGCCACTGCGCAAAGCTGACGGTTGCCAGGCAACCGCGGGGATCCTATGGAAATCGTTATCGATCGTCTCATGGCATGTCCTTGCGGTAACGCTTCATATTTGTCGTCTTCTTCTTCTTCTAGCTTGAGGTTTTGAAGAATTTCATGACAGACAAGGGCTCCGTTGGGAACAAAGGGAGTTGTGAGAAAACCGTTGCTTATTTTCAGCAGCAGAAATACAACCCTTTAAATACAAGATGACAGAACAATGACGAAGGGCATGCCGGGAGGAACTCATGCACTACTGAGGAAAGGGGGCGGGCACGTACAGTTCACATTCAAGCCACAAGTACTCTTCTCGGATGTTACACAAACAAATCCTAACGTCTTGAAAGCATTGCAGCATGTTTGTGTCCCACTTCCCGTGGCTGCAGGACGACTGACACGAACGGACAAACACAATCTGTGGCGTTTAGCGTGACATAGTCTTGCAGGCATCGTGCTGTCTCACTGCAATACTATACCGCTGGAAGAAACAGTCCATCTGGCCATGAAACTCATTTGAACGTCTAGCTACAGCAACTAACAATATCATGATTTATTCAGGATGTGTGGAATCAGCACGTCCCGGAGACAGCTTCCGAAATCGTGAGCATTCTCTGGTGGTGTCCTGCAGGGCTCCTGTGGGCGTGCGTTGGTGGTATAGTGGTGAGCATAGCTGCCTTCCAAGCAGTTGACCCGGGTTCGATTCCCGGCCGACGCAGTGGCGATTGGTTTTAAATGCTGTCATGAGCCTTGGATTGTGACTAGCAAAGCGAAGCCTTTTGAAAGAGCTAAAGCACTGCAAAACGGAATTGAAGGAGAATCTTACAGGGGATTCTGAGCGGTGTCTGCATGCACGCAGTCCGATACAGGTGCTGAAAGCTTGAGCTACTCTCAATGTCATGCTGCCTTTCCCCGGAGTAAATCTGTTACATTGAAAGAATGCTTCTGGCAGGTTCAAAAAGGGACCCTTGTTAATTGGAGAAATCAATGATTTCGAATGAATTCTGTATGCGTTAAAAGACAGCTATACACAGAAAACATGCAGGACACTGCTCATGATGTTTCCCGAGCCGAAACACTGCATTTTTCCAAGCCATCTGACAAAGCCCGCCCACTGAAAACTTCAGCAGATCGTGTAAAGACGTTCAACTTTGTAACTACTGCACGCACAGGAAGCAGAATAAATTCCTCTTTTCAAACTGTCAAAGGTTTGCTTTGCAAACCCCACAGGACATCGCACAATCTCTTTTGAACAGGGACAAACGATTTCTTATGGGGCGCAGTAAGTACTGTTACTGTCACTGCTCGATACCGACGTTGGCCTACTATACCATGTTCAGCCACCGCTAGAAAATTTACAGCTCTAGCACCGGAGCAAACGACAGGAGGGCCAACATCGAACAGGCACACGTGTCAGACATGGAGAGCGATGAGAATGGGAACCCATGCCTGCAGAGCACAATGGATTAGCAGTCCATCGCCTTAACCACTCAGCCACCTTGTCGACGAAACTGGGCTGTCCGGACATGGGTTGGCGCGCTCCAGATGATCTTTTTCTTTTTTTTCCCTCGTACTCGAGGGTCATTTTCCTGTTCCACATGCGATTTCAACATATTCCTTGGGAGATGTCAAGCCAGCAAGCCACTGCTGTGGTTCAGTGGCCAGTGTGGAGTTCAGTGGCCCTGTTGTACACAGAAAGCACATTGAGCTCCTTGGACATGAAAAGTTCCAGATAAAAGCCATTTGTCATCCTTTCTCTTGGTGTCGATGTTGCTATTGTATGTAAATGTGGCAACTTGCTCAGCGAGCAGGCGGAGCACACACCGAATGCAGATGTGTCTGAGTGGTGTGTCCAAGTGGCTGCAAAAGGACAGTGCTCCTGGGGCTCCGTGGCTTAGTTGGTTGAAGTGCCTGCCTAGTAAACAGGAGATCCTGGGTTCAAATCTCAGCGGTGCTTTCTTTGTTCTGTCTTCTCAAACAGAACTGGTCCTTATGGACAACCGCCTACGGCTAGACTTGCAAGTATTCATTTCCAATCTTTAACGCGACTTGTTTTTCTTAAAATGGATGCAACTTGCAAAACATGAAATACAAACCTTGCTAATCAGCGCTAGCGGCTAGCAAAAAAAAAGAAGTCAGCAATGTTTTTTTTCTTTAACCTTAACCCTGCTAACGGAGACGAGTTAATCGACCGAGTCTATGCAGCTTAAACGGTGCGCAAGTCGGGTTCTTAGCTGAAAGGGTGGTAAATCACGCTCACCCCAGTCCTTAATCTTTTAAAGAGGATACAAAATTGAACCTAGTCGCCACATCACATACATCCTGTTCAATGATAAAAAGGTAACATCTATCCTCGCTCCAGAGTAAATCTCACGTTGAGGGCATCTTTTTTTTCACTTTACCGTGCGTCGGGCTCGGCTGCACAGAGGAGAGAGCAGAGCAATGAGGTCACGGGGACGGGGGAGTCACACGCTGGCGGTTTGAATACGCGGAAGATCACTGAGGGATCCACAGTATGTGGACCCTCCGTGCGCCATCAGTCCGCACTCCGGACTCTGAATCCTGCCATCCGAGTTAAGATCTCGGCGGAACCTGAGGCGCAGTTCCTTCTTAAAACGTAATCTGGTGAGCATTTCTAGAATCGTACTTGTATAGATGCAGCCTTTAATGTGTTGCTAGGTTAAAATTGATGACTTCTTGTATTTCAGTAGGCAACTGCCCTCTTGATTTCGGATTTAATTTCTTTATTACAGGGACGCTTTTATGAAGACAGAGTCATGCTCAGGTACTTTGCTTGATGGAGGAAGCTCATTTCGGACTCTGTGATCTGCTCACCTGGAAAGGTCTGCTGTACTACTACAAGAGAGAAGTAGGGTCTGGAAGAAGGGACAATTTTATGATGCTTTGGAAGATAATGTTTTTTTTTCTTATACTGAAAATGAAAGGTAGTTGTTTCTATATGGACTCAGTCTTTGGAAATTGTGTATATATATATTTCAGTGATCCCTCAGCCATTCCTTCTGTATTGTAATTCAATTTCTCTTTTAAAATTCCTTTCCCACTTCTAGGACCTGCAGTTGCTGAACTCCACAATGGCTTCTATTGGAAAGTCTGTGACTGAGACCAAGTAAGTGTTGACTTTTTTATGAAACCATTATTTATTTTGGAGCAATGAGCAATTCTTATATAAATGCAATAAAATCATTATGCTCAAACTATGAGAGAGAAAATTAAGGATAATTTAAGAAATCAGTCTTAGCTTGTTTCTATACACAGATGGTATTATTTATTTTCAAAGGAAACCCGCGAGGATTCCTCTGGTGTGCAAGATGTGCCTGAATACTTTTGATCAGCTTCCTGCTCACTTGAAGAGGGCGTGTATGAAGCACGCCACGGCAGAAGAGATCAGGATGGCCTCTCAACAGGCGAGGGAGGACATGATGAATCACCTGAAGAACGGGGTCATCGTGGATTACCACAGAATAGAGATCGTGTCTGGTGAGGCAAACAGGATAGTGGTTTTAAGACTGCTAGAGTCCTTGGGCCTTTTTGTACATGGGAAGCCTGAAGACACATTGGCAAGGTGAGATATTTTTAATCTGTAAGGCTTCTGTAGTTTCTTTTTGAAATCATTGTTACAACATATTATGTAAAAGCATGTTGAAAAGAATCTACCTGCATTCCAGCGGCCCTGAACAAGAGGCCGCTGTCCAGGAGGAAGAGATGCCAGAGGCTGCTCTAGAAACTGAAACAGAAGCGGATAAGGAAGGGGAAGATGTGAGCTCTGAAGAATTCTATCAGCAGTAAGACTTTTTATTTTTCAGATGTATCTATTTTTTACTAAAATTCTTATTTGTCTTATAGGTATAAAATGTTTAAACCGGTGTTTTATATCCTTACAGGCCCTGAGTAGTTAAAAAGTATCAGCAGGCTCTCCGGAAGAGAGTGGCTCAAGCTGGACTCTATAGAAAGCACTCCCTGGATGCTCCTCTCCTGATTGGATTCAAACAGTACCTTACCAAGGATCTGGGAGTGGCAAATTATTCTCAGGAGGTATTTATTTTTTAAAGGCATTTAAAATTAAGCAATGGTATCTTCATTGTAAATGTTTTTATTTCTTAGCTTAAAATTCACCAATGTGAAATGATGTCAGCCATAAACATCATGACTCTATTGACTCAGGAGCCAATGGTGTGTCGTTAAGGGTCGGAACTCCCGTCTTCCCCCCCGGCCGGTCGGTCCGGAGCCTCAAGGTCCCAAAGCCCCATGGTGGCACATCCCTCGCTTTAGGTGTGTGAAAGTGTGTATTGGTTTGGAAGGGGACCATGTCTGCAGCGGGGTTGAGTGCGCTCTATTATAAACCTAGGGAATCGGGTAGTTACGTCGGCGCGGGGAGTCTGGTGAGGGCCGCGAGATCCCGGGGTGTGAGCAGCGCCAGCCGCGGCCGGGTGGCCGAGTGGTTGTCCGGCCAGGCTGCTTATACTCTGCACAAGCCGGCGCATTTTCATTGTCAAAGAGCGGACCTCGGCTCTGAGACCCTATTACAAACTGCAGGACTACGCAGGCGACGATATTAAGGGCTCCTTCTATGCAGAAGAGCTACAGAAGATAAACCCTGATGTTGAGAACGTCTACCGCATCCAAACGATTTTAGCAGCCAGGGGTCGTGGCAAAAACAAACAGCTTTTGGTAAAGTGGCGCGGCTGGAGCGATAAATTCAATAGTTGGGTAAAGGCTTCCGAGCTCCGAGACATATAGAGGTGGTGAAAAATGCCACCAGTAATTCATCCTCAAAGATGTTTCCAAAGAACACCAATGCGTGCTTCACAGAGCATCTGGCAAAGGCGATTGCCCTGGACGGGAGCTGGGAAGTGGGCCTGGTCGAGCTGCACTATCCACATACACTACACACTTTTGATGAAGACAAAGTTTTTCTGTTCGTCAGTGATGAGCTCAAGACTATATGGACCTGTATCTTACCGAGAGGGTACTACAGCAACATCGAGCAGCTCTTGGCATGAAATGAAACTGCAATGAAACGGCTGTGGAAAAATCCAAGTTAACGGCTGTAAGTCTTAAGTACAACCCCATTAGCCGGTCGGTAAGGATTGTTAGTGATAAACGGATTGTTATACAGGTGCATAACCGCCTGGCGAGGATGTTGGGTTTCAAGTCGGGTGTCGTGGGTGTAAAATCACCGCACCCCGTCGATATGACTGGCAGATTTAACACCATGTATATATACACCGATATCATAGAACACCAGTTAATAGGCGACGTCTACGCACCAATTTTGTGTTGTGTGCCCTTTAGAGGCGTGGATGGTGAATTCGTCACAGTATTGTACGACAAACCCCATTACGTGCCGGTGAGCATCGACCATTTTAACAACATCACTATTGAAATAAAGACGGATCAAAACGAACACGTGTCATTTGCATTTGGAAAGGTCATCGTCAAGCTGCATTTCAGACCTGTGAAAGCGACAAACATCTAAAAGGATGACGGTCATCAAGAGCTACGGGGATCCTTCTCTGTATACGCACTACTACAAACAACAGGCTGTTATGGATTACCAGGATTTTCAGGGCTACCGGTTCAGTACGGCGCGGGTATCGGGGGTATTTTCAGAGTGCTATTTAGAAAAGCCTGCCTTTTCTGAAACGCGGGTTTGAAAAAGCTAAGCTGTACATGGCATCGGCGGCTAAAAACATCGCCAAAGACGTGGTCAGCAACGTTACAATCGCTGCCATGTTTAAGGTGGATGCACATCAGCAGGAAGGTTCGGGTCTAGCATACATCCGCAGGGTTGTCAAGAGAAAAAGACAGACGTCATCATCTCACCGTCGGGGGCCTCCGAAACCTGATAAAAGAACGGCTAAGCGCAGACAGTCAACTCATAAAAGCTTCAGGTCGACCAAGAAGGGCGTGACACACCACAATCAACAAGACATGAAACGAGACATATTTTAAATATGGCTTTTGTTCACGGCGGGTCTGCAGAATGCGCCAAGTCGGAGCTGGACATATTTCAATTAGCGCCTACCCAAACAAGCATCGAGAAAAGCTTTTACATAGATGTTCCACCCCTCACAGCCCTAACAGAAAACGCACCTCTGGAGTTCTACGTCGCCGGCAACGGAGAAGATTATTTAGATTTAAACAACACCCTGCTCTATTTGACCTGTAAAATAACAGAAGCAGACGGTCAGGACATTGATGCGGCAGCCCGTGTGAGTCTGGTGAATTACCCCATCACAGCCATCTTCAGCCAGGTTGACATCACCGTAGGAGACCGATTGATCAGCCAGAGCAACAACTGCTATCCTTACAGAGCCTTTATAGAGTCTGTCCTGAACTACAGTGACGAGACGCTGAAGACGCAGTATTCAACAGGGCTCTTTTACAAAGACACAGCCAGTCAACACGAGTCCACAATTTTGGATGGTCCCAATCAGGGGTTCCAAAAAAGAGCACCATACACAACGCAAAGTCGAAAACTGGAGCTCCTGGGTCACATTCATGCAGACCTGTTTTTTCAGGACAAACTACCCAAGTGGGCATTGATTCGTCGAATATACGTATATTTACGGCGAAAATACGGTAAATTATTTTCGCAGTAATTAATTTATTATATTTACTATATTTATTATACACGTGTAAATTAATTGCTGCGAAAATAATTTACTTCGTACACTGTGCAGAGTGCCGTATACTCCTAGTTGCGGCACACACGATACATACAGTAAAAAGCCTCAGGCACTGTGTTAGACGTGTTTTCGACGTTATATATGCGTTTATTCATGTCGTCGATTTTACGGTTGCAATTCGACGTTGATTATACGTCGAGGCGACGTATATATACGTATAGCCATATTTTCGCAGTAAATATACGTATATTCGACGAATCAATGCCCACAGCTTGGCATACAAGGGTTTTGCTGAGGGGGTCTTGCCACCTGCCTGAAAAAAAACAGTAAAATGTTTGAGTGCCTATAGAGTTTCTATTTTTATTTTCTTGACAAAAGTTGATACCATTTCCTGGACACCCCATCCCCCATCAGTGCGCGGTGCCCGGGGAAAAATCTGTAGGGGGGCGTCTGAAATTCTGAGGGGGGGATGATATTTCGGTTGAAACGGAGCTGTACGGTGCAGCTACCCAAATGAAATCTCGCAGCTATGCCATTGACTAGTGCTTCATGATAGAAGATAACGACTAGCAATCTGGTATTTGCGATGAAGTTCAGTTTCACATTTTTCGTCACTCTCACAGTTTGTATTGCCTGGAGCGAAAAGTACCATAAGCGTTCATTTTTGCAGCTACATGGATGTTCTGAATCGTTAAGAAAAAAATGTTGTAAAACCAACAGAAAGCACAGACTGCTATAACTAGTCCTAGTTATATAACGATTTTAAGTATAATGATAAACTACTGCAAGGAATCGGTCCACCTGAGCAAACAGGATCGTAATGTTGACACTCAATAACGACACTGATATGTGCAGTTCCTGGACGGATAGCCCTCCTGCCCATCAAACAGACTGAGTGACTGTTCGTGTCATTTAGTGTTGTCTGACCATTGACAAAGTACAACTATTTTTTTAGGGCGCAAATTAAGTTAGGTAAATCTTTTTGCCCAAAACTGAAGGGGCGACATTCCCCCCTCCCCCCGTGATGCCAGGCCTGTCCCCATCCTATTCCATAATGTCATTATATATAATACTATACAACAGTGACCGATCCTTACTAACTGCATGCGTTAAAATTGCACATCAGCTCATAGCAGGGGGCACATAGCCGCGATGTATTATCAATGTTAAATTTCAACCATAATATCGACAACATTAATAAACGCATACGTTGAGAAAATATCGAACCCAGCATATTTTCCGGTTATATACCACAATGCATTGCTAGTATTCGTTGGTCACCATTTTGGACACGTTTTTCAAACGTAGAAGTATATCTGCAAATATCTCAGCAATCCTCTTTTGACGAGTAAGTATGAACAATAATAATACTATCTGAATACATACAGATCTTTCTTAATATTATTTTGATTAAAATAGTATGTGAATAAGCAAAAAATGGCACATAAAATAGTGTGAATGGGGAAGATGACACAAAATCGTTTTGCCGTTTCTCTTATTCTTATTCTATGTTGTACTTTCAAACTTTGGGTACTCTTTAATTAGGACAGACTTTATTGCTCAACTGCTATGATGCAAGCCAAATTTTATACATTTATTTCAGCTTTGAGCTTAGTAAACCGTTCATTTTTTAGATTATACTAAAGAAGATATTAATCATCATTTATTTGGGAAGTAATATTATACAATTTTCTCCTAGCTGCGGTGCTGAAGTCCCACCCTACATCAACAGAAAAAGAAATAAAGGAGCACGCAATGTGTTACTTGAAGAATGCATATGCAAGGCAGGGGGCCAGGAGATCTGGACACTGAAAATAATAGATTTTTGGTTCTAACTATTAGGACAATTAGACAGGGTTTGCAAATAGTGGACAAAAATTGTCTTAACTTCCATTGAAATATTTTTTTTTCTTGGAAATATAGAAGTTGTACATTTTAAAATGTATATTTGAATCAAAATGTGGTTTTGAGTTAGTGTGTTAAAGTAATTAGTTTTGTGTTTGTCATTACTATACTGTATATTGCCATGTTACCAGAATTTGTAGCTGAAGTTTAAGACTAGTTGTGTTTTTTATGATTATTGCCCATATGTTGATTGTTGATTGATTGTATACCATGTATAATTTGAAATACATATGTTTCAGGTGTGAATGTGTATTTTCAGAATACATTTCTAAACCTAATCATTGGCTTGGTTTACTTGTTTCTACGCCTATAAAATCTATCTTTGATGTATAATAGACCTCTACCCATATACGTATAATAGACCTCTAATGTTATCCGTATAATAGACCTCTAACCATATACGTATAATAGACCTCTAACCATATACGTATAATAGTCCTCTAAAGTTATCCGTATAATAGACCTCTAAAGTTATCCGGAACTCCAACCATATATGTATAATAGTCCTCTAAATTTATCCGTATAATAGAACTCCAACCATTTATGTATAATGAACGTCTAAACATAGACGTATAATTGACGTATAACTTTAGACGTATATTAGAATTTCATTCTAGACGAATTGTAGACCACTTTTAGACGTCTAAGGTATGCGTTTAATAGACGTATATTATACGTCTTTTGCCCACTGGGACTACTGAATGGCGTAGACCTGAAAATAAAACTCACGCGCAACAGAGATGGTGAACAAATCCCGACTAAACCGCTTCAACCGCTTCAACCAGACTTCCAGAATGGACATTGCATCGGTGAATATTTTAATCTGGTGGAAACATCCGGGAAGCCTCTGAAAGTCTTTTTTTGTGTGTAACAAAGTGGCATTTTCTTGTCCGGACGGGGAGACTTTATCATTCCGACATGAAGCCACCCTTAAGTCCTCTGAGGTGTGTCTGTCTGCAAGGCTTGTATTTTGGAAATGTTTTTTTGAAACGGAGAACGACTTTGAAATAGGCTTCCGCCGGCGCCTCGCGATCCAGGTAAGATTGTAGCAAGAACGCAGCGGCAGCAGGGCTTGCTGTAGTCGTGGCCGAGTGGTTAAGGCGATGGACTAGAAATCCATTGGGGTCTCCCCACGCAGGTTCGAATCCTGCCGACTACGTTGTCCGCCTCCAGTCGGTGTGTTCTGGCGCAAGCAAAGAAGCGCGCCTCTTTGCTGTTCCTGGTGGTTTTAAAACACCCAATCGCTTGTACCCGCTGCCTTGGAAATAAGTTCTTCAGTGTCCGCGAATGGCATTTTGCAGCTGGAAGCAGATGTCGACGCGTTTTGCACAGAGCACCAAAAAAGCGTCTTTTTTGAAAGCCCAGGCACCGAGCATTGGTGGCTCAGTGGTAGAATTCTTGCCTGCCACGTGGGAGGCTCGGGTTCGATTCCTGGCCAATGCAGTAGCTTTTGCAGCGAGCGGCTCCATCACTTGCATCCCCTTGCAACTCGCAACTGAAAACCCACTGAAGCTAAGCAGGTGTGAGCCAGGTCAGTACCCGGATGAGGGTGAGCTACAGGGAAAAACAAAGCTTCCAGCTGGAAGCGGTGTTAATGGTGCCGGCGGGGGGGCATTCACCCTGAGGTCTGTGCGGGTCCCAATTCCCCAGCATAGTGACAGAGAAATAAACATGTTTGGGCAACTTTGGTCACCCCCATTTAACTTCTGGGGTAGGAAAAGCACACTTTTCAAAACTTGTTTTTCAGCTCGAAATAAACGTGTTTTTTCAAACCTTGGAATCCCAATGTAACTGCCTGGCTCATTAGAGCCCACTGAGTCAGCCCTTAACCCCACTGTGCAGAAGTTGTCAAAACAGGTTTTTCAGCAGAAATAAACACGTTTGGGCAACTTTGGTCACCCCCATTTAAATTCTGGGGCAGGAAAAGCACACTTTTCAAAACGTGTTTTTCAGCTCGCTGTGACCTCTGTTTTACATCTCATCCAAAAGACAGCGCCCTTTTACAACACAGCGTCTCTGTCACTATCATAAGTGACTGCCATCATAAGAATATGAGTCCAATATTTTAGAATATAGTCAGAATGACATCTAACCTTACCTGTGGTGTCTTTAATCCCTATTGCTCAATGCATGGTGTACGTACTGCATAGATATGTCTTGAGAATGAGGAATGGGCCCCTGAGACCGTCATTTACCTGTTTCACAAATGATCGTATTTTACTAGAGATTCTGTTTGGGATTCAGATGTGCATTCGGACAGCAATCCCTTTCAAGAAATGATACGTACTGGATGAGGTCAAAGGTGCTGGAACACTGTATTTAGGATGTGTTTGCAGTGATTGTGTGTCTCCTGCTTCATCGCAGTGATATATAGATGTGCTCCTGTAATTTATTGGTACATGCCCAGGGCAGTAAGCAGTCTGAGGATTTATTTCCAGACGGCATAGAGCAGTGAAGCAGTGAAGTAGTGCAACACACTGGATCATTATATTATTAGAATCTATTCTACTTAAATTATTACATTATACACAATTTGAGTTCATTTTAAAAAGTAAAAGGTAATGAAAGGAATGCATTTTCATAAGAAAGATAATACCGATATGCATGTGATAATCTTCCTTATATCATGTAGTGCGTCAGTTGGACACTTTGTGGGCTTGAAATACAAAGCAAATCATGTTCTATGGTACAAGATAAATACAAAACGTAAGCTTTTATTTTAATTAGATTTGTTTATAAAGCATAAGCAATCATTTATTACATTAATATATGTGAAAATGACATTTTAGCATCATAATATTACATAAAGGTCTCTAGCTTCAACACAGTGATATATATATATATATGCTCAGTGATTTATTGGTACATGCCCAAGTCAATAATCAGAATGAGGATTCATTTCCAGTCGGGCTACAGGTAGTGTTGTGAAATACTTCAACACACTGGATCGCAGATTTAGACCCCCTGCACTCTTACTCCTTAAAAACCAAAGAAATGAAGATATGTAGCAATCACATTGTAACAGGGGTGACAGTGACTTAATGCTTATACTAGTGGACTTTTGGTACCTTTAGGGTACGGTGTTCCCTGAAGGGCTCTCAAACCCCGCATTTCAGATGCCTAGCTGTATCGCTGATGTGTTGCACCTCAGAATCACTTTTAAACCTTACCTCTGGTATCTTTAATCACTTTTGCTCAACGCATGGTGAAAGTATTGCATAATTGTGTCTGAAAATGAGTAATGGGCACCTGAGAGACTCATTTGCCTGTTTCACAAATGATCATATTTGACTAGAGATTCTGTTTGGGATTCAGTTGTGCATTCTGACAGCAATCCCTTTCAAAAAACGATACATTCTGGATGAGGTCAAAGGTGCAGGAACACTGTATTTAGGATGTGTTTGCACTTATTCTGTGTCTCTAGCTTCAACACAGTGATATATATATATATGCTCAGTGATTTTTTGGTACATGCCCAGGGCAATAATCATTATGAGGATTTATTTCCAGATGTGCTAGGGGTAGTGTTGTGAAATACTTCAACACACTGGATCGCAGGTTTAGACCCCCTGCACTCTTACTCCTTAAAAACCTGAAGCGTCTGGCGTCTCGCCGACGTCGAACACCCCCCTCAGGCTGTACTCGTACTCGGCTAACTGCTGTGGAACCCTGCGTGAGCAGCCGCTGCGCCACGGTGACGGCTGGCGACCCACGGACGCCCCACTATCGGCCGGCTCCAGCCCCGGCTGGTCCTCTAGAGCCTCCCCACACGGCTCCTCCTCCCGAGCCCGGTAGGGGGCCAGGCGGTCTCGGTGCAGGACCACCACTCTCCCCCGTGTTCGCAACCTGACACGGTAGCAGACCTCGCCCACCACCCAGAGTACCTCAGCGGGCCCCTCCCACGACGGCGCCAGCTTAGGGCTGAGGCATTTGCGGCGGCGGGGGTTGTACACCCAAACCGAGTCCCCGGGCTGGAAGGCAGGCCCCCTGCAGCGCAGGTCGTAGTGCCGCTTCTGCCGGACCAGCCAGCAGTGCCGACCAGTCTCCGGGCGGCGGGCCGAAGACCAGGTCCACCGGGGTTCACATTTCCCGGCCCAGCATGAGTGAGGCCGGGGTGCACCTGGTGGATTCCTGGACCGCGGTCCTATACGCCCAGAGCGCAAGGGGGAGGTGGCGGTCCCAGTCCCGTTGGTGCCGGGACACCAGGGTGGCCAGCTGGGTGGTGAGCGTACGATTAAACCGCTCCACCAACCCGTTGCTCTGGGGATGCAGCGGTGTGGTCCGCGTCTTAGTGATCCCCAGGCGCTGGCACACTCTGGCGAAGACCTGGGACTTGAAGTTACGCCCCTGGTCACTATGTAACTCCTCCGGCACCCCCAGCCTGGCAAACATCCCCTCCAGCAGTGCATCGGCCACCGTGGGGGCACTCTGGTCCGGGAGGGCGTAGGCCTCCGGCCACTTCATAAAATAATCCATGGCCACCAAGACGTAGAGGTTCCCGGCCTCGGTGCGCGGAAACGGGCCCAAAACGTCCACCCCCACCCGCTCCATAGGAGCCCCCACCTGGTGTTGTTGGAGGGGGGCCCGAGAGCGCTCGGGGGGACCCTTCTGCGCCACGCACACCGCACACGTTCGGCAGTACCGCTCCACGTCCCGGTGGCAAAGACCCCAATAAAAATGGCCTCGGAGGCGCTGCAGGGTTTTTTTACCGCCAAAGTGCCCCACGCCCGGCTGGCCATGCACTGCTCGGAGCACCGCCCCGCGGAGCGACCAAGGCACCATCAGCCGCCACCGTACCTCGCCACTGGAGGGTACCCGCCACCCCTGGCGCAGCACCCCGTCCTTTACCTCCAAGGCCTCCCACAGGGCGCAGAGAGCCTTGACGGACTTTGGGTTTGGGGCGAGCTTCTCTCGCGTAGGCCGCACTCCGGCTACCACTCCCAGCATGCCCAGCGGTACTACGAGCGCCTAGGGGCGCTTCCTCCTTACCACCAGGCGAGGGCGTTACAATACATAGAATATGCATGTAAAACGAACAGATCTTATCGAGAGGGTTATCAGAATACAAAAGGTATATATTCAGTCAGTTACAAAGTGTTACACATATCAAGAGGACATACGTTCAGTATATCATTCATTTAGACCATTTCATAAATGAACCTGGTTATAACTTCTACATTAGATACTGAAAACAAGTACATAACTCTTAGGAATTAAATTGATATCAACTGGTTGGGATAACAATTGAATTCTCGAGCAGTAATGCAGTGAAGTTGAATACTCATCCAATCTCTGGGGATTCAGATCTCCTGCGGGCACAAAGAAACAGTTGCAGGCTTGTTGCTGTCCAATCCGCGCTCTCTGTCTAGGTGCCAGGCTGTGCTGTGCGGGTTGCGACGGTGCCCTGCTGATGCTCACTGACCGGCTAGTTAGTGTTGGCTTTAACTAGCAAAGTTTGTGCACAGGAGAAAAGATGACTGTGGGTCCCAGCAAGTCAAGAAGAAGACCGGTTCGTTCCTGATGAAGAGCTAGTTCTGAATAGTGATTCAACTGTCCACAGTTCCGACCTGTTCACGAGGCCTGCTGCTGGTGCTAACCTCGGGTGGATCCTCTGGTTACTCTCTGGCAACCTCCGCTCTAGACTCTTAGAACAAAGGAAAGTTCTGGCACTCGGACACACTGGCCGTTCCGTGGTTGTCCGGGCTGAGTCTTAGGATGGTCAGGAGGCGCGCTGTGAGAATGTCCTGCCCTTGGGAGCCTTCTGCTCCTGGGCTGTCCTGCCCTGGAATTCTCCTTTGAATTCCCTTTAGAAAACTCCACAGAAATCTCTACTGAATTCCCACTGAATCTCTCAGGCTCTCTGTGTTGCCTGTTTTTACCTGGAGGAACTTCAGCTCGTTGATTGGCTGAAAGTTCCATGGGCATCAGAGTCCCACGTGGGTTACTCGGCCCTACCAGTCCCTGATTGGTTGATCAAGGTGAGATATGAGTCACTTACTCCTGACACTTAGGAATGCAGTCCAGATGTCCATCTGGCACTCCCTAGACAGATAGGCGCCAATGGATGACCATTGATCATGATAGCCAGGCTTAGCTAAGTGCATCCCCCTTTGGGAGCTGTCCCTTATCAAGGGAAACCTTAAATCAGCCTGCATGAATAGTTTCTCTGTGGCTGCACCACAGAGATGAACAGAGAGATGAGGCCTAATTTGTGAAAGCTCAGAAACACTTAATTCTTTCTTATTAATAAGCCTCACCGCTACTCCGCCCAAAGCACTTTGAGATTCGCGTTTGGGAATGCGCCCTGCCCTACAAATAAAACAGGTCTACGGGTCTGAAACCTGCTCCACGGAAAACAGCTCTGTTGCACTTTTGATCAAAGGGAGATTCGCTGTTCTTACTTTTTGATGACATAACACCCAAAGGGGCTTCTTTGGAGCTGGATTCCAACCAGCATCCTTAAGTTTCTTGGCGGTATCCTTTACAGTCCTCTGTTCGGTCGACAAGGGACTGAAGGGGGCAGCTTTCCTCACACATACAGTGCAATGTACTGTAGTGTTCCCCTTCATTGAATTCGCAGTTCTGCATCAGACATCTAACTCGTTTCCTTAGCTTGGATTTAAGCCACGAAGCAGGCTTCTACTGTATAAACGTCTAGAGGAATCACAAACTATTTGAGAGGCCACCATCCCAGGGGGAACTCACAGTCTATCCCTAAACACCTAGCGCAGTCTCTCGAGAGACTGTCAAAAATCGCTTTCTCCGTTTGCGTTGCAAGTAAGTGAAAATGCGGTCTCAAGCCAGAGCCAATTGGCAGCAGCGGCACGTAAATACCGTTACTGTTACTGCTCGATACCGACGTTAGCCTACTATACCATGTTCAGCCACCGCTAGAAAATGCACGGCTCTAGAACCGGAGCAAACGACAGGAGGGCCAACGCCAAACGGGCACACGTGTCAGACATGGAGCGCGACGAGGATGGGATTCGAACCCATGCGTGCAGAGCACAACGGATTAGCAGTCCATCGCCTTAACCACTCGGCCACCTCGTCGAGGGATCTTGGCTGTCCGGACATGGGTTGGCGCGCTCCAGATGATCTTTTTCTTTTTTTTCCCTCGTACTCGAGGGTCATTTTCCTGTTCCATGTGCGATTTCAACATTTTCCTTGGGAGATGTCAAGCCAGCAAGCCACTGCTGTGGTTCAGTGGCCAGTGTGGAGTTCAGTGGCCCTGTTGTACACAGAAAGCACATTGCGCTCCTTGGACATGAAAAGTTCCAGATAAAAGCCATTTGTCACCCTTTCTCTTGGTGTTGATGTTGCTATTGTATGTAAAGGTGGCAAGTTGCTCGGCGAGCAGGCGGAGCACACACCGAATGCAGATGTGTCTGAGTGGTGTGTCCAAGTGGCTGCAAAAGGACAGCTCTCCTGGGGCGCTGTGGCTTAGTTGCTTAAGGCGCCTGTCTAGTAAACAGGAGACCCTGCATCCGAATCCCAGCGGTGCCTTTTTTGTTCTGTCTTCTCGAACAGAACTGGTCATTATGGACAACTGCCTACGTCTAGCCTTAATTAAATGCAAGCATTCATTTCCTGTCTTGAACGACTTGTTTTTCTTAAAATGGATGCAACTTGCAAAACATGAAATACAAACCTTGCTAATCAGCGCTCGCGGCTGGCAAAAAAAAAAAGAAGTCAGCAATGTTTTTTTCTTTACCCTTAACCCTGCTAATGGAGAAGAGTTAAACGACCGAGTCTATGCAGCTTAAACGGTGCTCATGTCAGGTTCTTAGCTGAAAGGGTGGTAAATCACGCTCACCCCAGTCCTTAATCTTTTAAAGAGGATACAAAATTGAACCTAGTCGCCACATCACATACATCCTGTTCAACGATAAAAAGGTGACATCTATCCTCGATCCAGAGTAAATCCCACGTTGAGGGCATATTGTTTTCCACTTTACCATGAGTCGGGCTCAGCTGCACAGAGGCGAGAGCAGAGCAATGAGGTCACGGGGACAGGGGAGTCACACGCTGGCGGTTTAAACACGCGGAAGAAAACTGAGGGATCCACAGTATGTGGACCCTCCGTGCGCCATCAGTCCGCACTCCGGACTCTGAATCCTGCCATCCAAGTTAAGATCTCGGCGGAACCTGAGGCACAGTTCCTTCTTAAAACGTAATCTGGTGAGCATTTCTAGAATCGTACTTGTATAGATGCAGCCTTTAATGTGTTGCTAGGTTAAAATTGATGACTTCTTGAACTTCAGTAGGCAACTGCCCTCTTGATTTCGGATTTAATTTCTTTATTACAGGGGCGCTTTTATGAAGACAGAGTCATGTTCAGGTACTTTGCTTGATGGAGGAAGCATATTTCGGACTCTGTGATCTGCTCACCTGGAAAGGTCTGCTGTACTACTACAAGAGAGAAGTAGAGTCTGGAAGAATGGACAATTTTATGATGCTTTGGAAGATTATGTTTTTTTTTTCTTTGAAATCGAAATGAATCAGAATATCAGTGCAAAAGACAAACTCTTGGTTTGGTTTAAAGAGATATGGTTTTAAAACAGACAAAATGTAGAAAACAGGTGTTTCTCACTTTTGGAAAAGAATGGACCGGGGGTAATATTTTACTAGTTGCAGTGCTGATCTCACTGGGTTACAGTCCTGCAGTGTCACACCAGGGCCAGTGGCGCAATGGCTAACGTGTCTGACTACGGATCAGGAGATTGCAGGTTCGACTCCTGCCTGGCTCGGGTCGTTTTTAAACGCATCGGGCTACTCCCTATGTAGTCTGTGCTACTTCCTGCATTGTAATCGTACCCAGTAAGAGATTTCCTTCATGTAAATGAACTGCACCTGACAGCTTTAGAAAAACACCTGGGCTCAGTACGGTGCTGAGAGCTCAGCGTTGCTGTTCTAATTAGCACGCACTGCATCGGCTATGAGCCGGAACCTTTCAATTATTCCGATCAGTAAGTCAACACGTAGTCCATATGAACGGTAGAAATATTCTCTTGTCTGTCTCTTGTTTGTATAGAACTGAATGTCCCTGACAATGTACTGTTAGTTTTAATTGAAGAACGGCATTGGTGTTCAAATATACCAGACAAGTTTATGTAACTGCTCATGCGACACTCAGTTGTAATTAGTCAAGAAATAATGTCGAACAACAGCTGCGGGTTTGATTCTGAACGTATCAGATTGCAGCGCCTTTTACTTCCATTGACAAATGATAGAGATTCGAAGAGAGATCCTTCAGACCAGCAAGCAAACCCACGGCTATTTCGGTTTTCTATCTAGGCAACGTTGGTGTCTGCAATAGCATACATGAAAGCGTGATGCAATTTCTGTGGCTACATTTGTTGCACGTCATGCACAGTAAGAGTGTTTCTAACACCAAATAAAAAGTCAACAATTAGCGATCACGCCTTCTCCTCAGTTAACCCACTGAAACCCTTGCTGTTAACAGTTCTTTACTGCGTGCTTTAAGAGCACCTACACATCGTGTCGGTTCTTACAGCTTTATTCATTAGGTTTTCAAAGGCATAAGTAGAGCACCAGAGGTGCGAACGCAAAATGTGTGGTTATCTGAAGAATTGCTTTCCATGGCAGCGGGGCCAAGCGATTTAGCGTTTTTATAGTACCAGGAAAGGAGAAGCGGCACTTCGCCTCTGCCGCGCAGGCACAAGGCGACGTGCGGCAGACGCCGGAGTCGGCAGGTTTCGAACCTGCGCGGGGAAGCCCCAATGCATTTCGAGCCCATCGCCTTAACCACTCGAGCACGACAAATGCGAGCTTTTCGCCGCCGCATTCCTCCTATAATCAAACACGGACTGCGAGGTGGCTGCGGAAACCTTTTTCAAGTTGCTCTCCGTTAAAAAAAATACCTTTCACAAGATTCGTGCCGGCAGACAGACACGCCTCAGAGGGTTTAAGGCTGGCTTCACGTTCAAATGATAAAGTCCCCCAGTCCGGATGTCAAAATGCAACTTTGGCAGACAGAAAAAACATCAACAAACCAAAAATGTGGACAAGGATTTTACAAGCTGCACCACACTGCACTTTCAAAAGCATTTACATTCGTGTTAGACGCAGGAATTGCCTTTGATTTGCGCGCTTACGAACGCCATGGAAAACGAAACAAAACTAAAGCCCTCAGCTCCTGCACTTGATTATAATCCCGTTACGTGTCGAAGCAGGAATTTAAGTCATCCTACCACTGCAACACGGGGAATAGAGGGAAATGAGCACAAGCTACGAATTGTCTCTAATCAGTCCCTACAGTTGTAAGACGCCTGGAAGCGTGCACCCCCATCATTAATCTTTGCGCATCTGTGCAAGGTAAACTCTGGAGCAGTCTCTGAAACGGCTCAAAGGAAACACGTGATTGATTCCATGTGCATCTGGGGTTCATTTCTTATTTACATTTAATTCAAGGGAAAGGCTTGGGTCAGTTTCAGACGGCCTCCAACAGCGAGATTCAAGCGCCCCACCTTCAGCCCAATCTGCGCCGCCAGAACGCCAACAGCTCCTCTGGTCTCCGGGGTGCGGTTGTGACCCCGTAACCTAAAGTGTTGGTGGCAGACAAATGGAGACTAACAGGTGATGTCCTAGGACATGACTACATTGTGACACTCGGTGGGGATGGTGACCATTGCTTGGAAAAGAGTGCGAGGCCCCTTTAGAAAAACATTTTGTTAACAGGCATTCTGCCTCAGCCTAAACACCTATAGCTTGCAAAGCGCATGCTATTAGACAGGCACCTCTGCAAGACCTTAAGAGTCTCTTAAACTAGTGATAGTAAGGTATTCCCAATGGGCGATGTTCGGCTTTCAAATCATCTCTCCGTGGAAGCGCCGAGATGCAGCTGTTTAAGGCTTAGAAGCAGCTGACTGTTTTACTACCTAGCTGATCACTGTCAGTCAGGGAGCTTAGAGGTGAAAAGCCTGTCTGAGAGACAATTCGCCGTCGATCAGTTCAATATGTTCCGTACCAGCTCGGCGCACCTGAGATCATCTTGGTAGCCGTGTAGCTCATATGAGTGAAAGCGCGTGTGTCAGGACTCTTACTTGGCCATCCCAACATACGGAATTTCTTCTGTTTCAGCCACTCTGTTGTTGATGTACTCCTTTGTTTTTGTCATGTTGCAAGACCCAGCGTCTTTTGAGTTTTAGATCACAGGCAGACACCCTGACATTCTGCTGTAGAATTTCCTGATACATCTCGGAATTCATCGGTCCCTCGATGATTGCAAGCCGTACAGCCTCCGCCATGCTTCCCAGGTGGGATGAGGTTTTGGAGTTGGTATGCGGTGTTTTGTTATCTCCAAACATAACGCTGTGCACATTTACCAACAAGTTCAACTTTTGTCACGTCTGTCCACAGAACATTGTTCCAGGAGTTGTGGAACATCCATGTGGTCTTTAGCAAACTTGAGAGGGGCAGTGGTGGTTTTTTTTGGGGGGAGAGCAGTGGTTTCCTCCGTGGTGACCTCGCATGATCACCACTCCTGTTCAGATTTCTTCTTATGGTGAACTCATGAACACAGACGTAAGACAAAGTAAACCACCTGTTTGCTAGATCCCATCCCCACTCAGCTAGTCAAAGATTCCCTCGAAGGACTGGCAGGACCTATAATTAGTATGATGAATGCATCGCTTGCGTCAGGCGTCGTACATGATCAATTTAAGGTAGTGGTTCTTAGACCGCTCCTTAAGAAGTCAAATTTGGATCCACAAGTTCTTAACAACTACAGGCCTGTCTCAAAGGTCCCATTTCAATCTAAGAGTCTTGAAAGAATAGTTGTTGCCCAACATCAAATGGATTCAAATAATATACTTGAGAAATTTCAGTCTGGTTTCTGAAACTGCATTAACAAGAGTCGTAAATTATATTCTCTTAGCTACTGATGCGGGGAATGCAACAGTGCTAGGTTGCAACAGTGCTAGGAATGCAAACGTTAGGTTGCGCTTCTTCATGCTGCATCGTCGGCATGAGTGGAGCTTTATAAACGTCTGTACTTACTGCGCCCCATAAGAAATCGTTTGTCCCCGTTCAAAAGAGATTGTGCGATGTCCTGCAGCAAACCTTTGACAGTTTGAAAAGAGGAATTTATTCTGCTTCCTGTGCGTGCAGTAGTTACAAAGTTGAATGCCTTTACACGATCTGCTGCAGTTTTCGGTGGGCGGGCTTGGTCAGATGGCTTGGAAAAACGCACTGTGTTTCGGCTCGGGAAACATCATGAGCAGTGTCCTGCATGTTTTCTGTGTATAGCTGTCTTTTAACGCACACAGAACTCATTCGAAATCCTTGATTTCTCCAATTAACAAGGATCCCTTAAATGATGAGTCAAAGTAACATCTAATCGGATTAGTTTCCTTAGAGCTGGTTCAGAGTTTGCTCAAGAGTTTACCTTTCACAGATGAGCAAAGAAGAATGTTGGGGGTGCACGCTTCAAGGCACCTTACAGCTGTAGGGAGTGATTCGAGACGATTCGTGGCGTGTGCTCGTTCCCATATACCATACGCACCGGCGTGCAGTGCTAGGATGACGTACAATACCGCTTGGGCACGTAACGGCGTTATATGCAAATGCGGGACGTGAGGGTTTTCGTTTGTTCGTTTTGTTTTGCTCTGCTTTGCTTTGTTTTGCTTTCCATCGCGTTTGTAAGAGCGTAAATAAAAAGGCGATTCCTGCGTCTACCACTAATGTAAGAGCTATTTCAAGTGCGCATGGTGCGGCTTTTCAAATGCTTGTGGGCATTTCTCTGTTGTTGATTCTTTTTTTGTGTGTAACAAAGTGGCATTTTCATGTCCGGACGGGGAGACTTTATCATTCCGACATGAAGCCACCCTTAAGTCCTCTGAGGCGTGTCTGTCTGCAAGGCTTGTATTTTGGAAATGTTTTTTTGAAACGGAGAACGACTTTGAAATAGGCTTCCGCCGGCGCCTCGCGATCCAGGTAAGATTGTAGCAAGAACGCAGCGGCAGCGGGGCTTGCTGTAGTCGTGGCCGAGTGGTTAAGGCGATGGACTAGAAATCCATTGGAGTCTCCCCGCGCAGGTTCGAATCCTGCCGACTACGTTGTCCGCCTCCGGTCGGTGTGTTCCGGCGCAAGCAAAGAAGCGCGCCTCTTTGCTGTTCCTGGTGGTTTTAAAACGCCCAATCGCTTGTACCCGCTGCCTTGAAAATAAATTCTTCAGCATCCGCGAATGGCATTTTGCAGCTGGAAGCATGTCGACGCTTTTTGCACAGAGCACCAAAAAAGCGTCTTTTTTGAAGGCCCAGACACTGAGCATTGGTTGTTCAGTGGTAGAATTCTTGCCTGCCACGCGGGAGGCTCTGGTTCGATTCCCAGCCAAAGCAGTGGCTTTTGCAGCGAGCGGCTCCATCACTTGCATCCCCTTGCAACTCGCAACTGAAAACCCACTGAAGCTAAGCAGGTGTGAGCCAGGTCAGTACCCGGATGAGGGTGAGCTACAGGGAAAAACAAAGTTTCCAGCTGGAAGCGGTGTTAATGGTGCCGGCGGGGGGGCGCTCACCCTGAGGTCTGTGCGGGTCCCAATGCCCCAGCATAGTGACGGAGACGCTGTGTTGTAAAAGGGCGCTGTCTCTTGGATGAGATGTAAAACCGAGGTCACAGCGCTCTGTGGTCATTAAAAATGACCACCAAAACCTTTGACAAAAGCTCTTGGTAATTGATGGTCTTCAATAATGCTTCTCCTTTAGGTACATTTTAAATCAGCTGAAAAATGCTGTGAAATGGGGGGTCACTTCACGCCAGTGTAGGATTTGGGTTACAAGAACTATAAAACTGCACGAGAAAGCCCGTACACTGAATTACACGGCTTTCAATTCAAAGGAGGGCAAAAGAAATTCCCTGAGTCTGATTTTTTGCAGCACAGAGAGGATTGCTGTCGTGAGGCTGGTTAGCTCAGTTGGTTAGAGCTAATAACACCAAGGTTGTGGGTTCGAGTCCCGTACGGGCCAGGTCCTTTTCTCCTCTCTTACAAAAGCTGTTAGGTTCCTTTCCGTGGTGAGATGGGTTGTCATGCAACGCTGCTACATAATGCCGACAGACAATTAAATGACAAAAATGAAGAGAGTTAAAGCAGCTGGAAAGATTTTCTTACAACTTTTGAGCTGACACAGTTTTGGAAAATGTTTTCTTCACGCTGCACTGTACCACATAGGCAGCCAAGAGTCTCCAAAACAAAACAGAATTGACAGTCATATAATGTCCATTAACCCCGGTTTTAAACACAGCATCATGTCTGCCATCATAAGAATATGAGTCCAATATTTTAGAATATAGTCAGAATGACTTCTAACCTTACCTGTGGTGTCTTTAATCCCTATTGCTCAATGCATGGTGTACGTACTGCATACATGTGTCTTGAGAATGAGGAATGGGCCCCTGAGACATTTACCTGTTTCACAAATGATCGTATTTTACTAGAGATTCTGTTTGGGATTCAGATGTGCATTCGGACAGCAATTCCTTTCAAGAAATGATACGTTCTGGATGAGGTCAAAGGTGCTGGAACACTGTATTTAGGATGTATTTGCAGTGATTGTGTCTCCTGCTTCAACGCAGTGATATATAGATGTGCTCCTGTAATTTATTGGTACATGCCCAGGGCAGTAAGTTGTCTGAGGATTTATTTCCAGACGGCATAGAGCAGTGAAGCAGTGAAGTAGTGCAACACACTGGATCATTATATTATTAGAATCTATTCTACTTAAATTATTACATTATACACAACTTGAGCTCTCAGCACCGTACTGAGCCCAGGTGTTTTTCTAAAGCTGTCAGGTGCAGTTCATTCACATGAAGGAAATCTCTTACTGGGTACGATTACAATGCAGTAAGTAGCACAGACTACTTAGGGAGTAGGCTGATGTGTTTAAAAACAACCAGCGCCAGACAGGAGTCGAACCTCCAAACTCCTAATCCATAGTCAGACACATTATCCATT
>NW_027167841.1:50000-113566 GCF_040954835.1 Lepisosteus oculatus
GGACTCAGTCTTTGGAATTTGTATATTTATATATTTCAGTGAACCCTCAGCCATTCCTTCTGTATTGTAATTCAATTTCTCTTTTAAAATTCTTTCCCCACTTCTAGGACCTGCAGTTGCTGAACTCCACAATGGCTTCTATTGGAAAGTCTGTGACTGAGACCAAGTAAGTGTTCACTTTTTTATGAAACCATTGTTTATTTAGGAGCAATGAGCAATTCTTATATAAATGCAATAAAATCATTATGCTCAAACTATGAGAGAGAAAATTAAGGATAATTTAAGAAATCAGTCTTGTTTCTATACACAGATGGTATTATTTATTTTCAAAGGAAACCCGCGCGGATTCCCCTGGTGTGCAAGATGTACCTGAATGCTCTTGATCAGCTTCCTGCTCACTTGAAGAGGGCGTGTATGAAGCACGCCACGGCAGAAAAGATCAGGATGGCCTCTCAACAGGCGAGGGAGGACATGATGAATCACCTGAAGAACGGGGTCATCGTGGATTACCACAGAATAGAGATCGTGTCTGGTGAGGCAAACAGGATAGTGGTTGTAAGACTGCTAGAGTCCTTGGGCCTTTTTGTACATGGGAAGCCTGAAGACACATTGGCAAGGTGAGATATTTTTAATCTGTAAGGCTTCTGTAGTTTCTTTTTGAAATCATTGTTACAACATATTATGTAAAAGCATGTTGAAAAGAATCTACCTGCATTCCAGCGGCCCTGAGCAAGAGGCCGCTGTCCAGGAGGAAGAGATGCCAGAGGCTGCTCTAGAAACTGAAACAGAAGCGGATAAGGAAGGGGAAGATGTGAGCTCTGAAGAACTCTATCAGCAGTAAGACTTTTTTATTTTTCAGATGTATCTATTTTTTACTAAAATTCTAATTTGTCTTATAGGTATAAAATGTTTAAACCGGTGTTTTATATCCTTACAGGCCCTGAGTAGTTAAAAAGTATCAGCAGGCCGGAAGAGAGTGGCCCAAGCTGGACTCTATAGAAAGCACTCCCTGGATGCTCCTCTCCTGATTGGATTCAAACAGTACCTTACCAAGGATCTGGGAGTGGCAAATTATTCTCAGGAGGTATTTATTTTTTAAAGGCATTTAAAATTAAGCAATGGTATCTTCATTGTAAATGTTTTTATTTCTTAGCTTAAAATTCACCCATGTGAAATGATGTCAGCCATAAACATCATGACTCTATATTTCCTACCTGAATCTATTCTACTTAAATTATTACATTATACACAATTTGAGTTCATTTTAAAAAGTAAAAGGTAATGAAAGGAATGCATTTTCATAAGAAAGATAATACCGACATGCATGTGATAATCTTCCTTATATCATGTAGTGCATCATTTGGACACTTTGTGGGCTTCAAATACAAAGAAAATCATGTTCTATGGTACAAGATAAATACAAAACTTAAGCTTCTTTATAAAGCATAAGCAATCATTTATTACATCGCTTCTTGAATTAAATCTTTTGACAAGAGGTGAGACTTCTGTTACATTTAAACCCATGTTTAGCTGTGTTTTTTAGATTTAACTGAACCAATTTCTGTGTGTGATAATGTCCTTGAATTCTGACAACATCACACTAAATTACATGATATAAAACAGCTAATGTTTCTAGAGATAAAGTTTCTGAGATGCTTCTAATTACTTTTTATTACCAGGGACAGTTTAATTCACCTTGTACAGTACTGTAAGACCAAGATACTTTTTTTAAAAGTTATTTAACATTTTATAGAACTTTGTCTACTATGGCAACATGATGTGCTTGGTGAAACTTGGAAAAATACTGCTTGGCCACTTATCTTAAGATAAAGATAGGATAAAGGTTTATCTTTTGCACCTACCTGACCCCCAGGGAAGGCCAATGCTTTCTAAGTTGATGGTTCCCTACAGTAGACTGTACTTTAATTTCAAAGGTAATGTATATTGACCCAAATCAGTTTTGGAATCCAATCTACTGACGAGATGGAGCACATCCTTTTTTCAGGATTTTAGCATCATACGTTTGGTATATTTAGTCCCTAATGATGAAAGAAATGATCATAGAACATTTGGACACTTTGTGGGCTTGAAATACAAAGCAAATCATGTTCTATGGTACAAGATAAATACAAAACTTAAGCTTTTATTTTAATTAGATTTGTTTATAAAGCATAAGCAATCATTTATTACATTAATATATGTGAAAATAACATTTTAGCATTATACGTTTAGTATATTTAGTCCCTAATGCTGAAAGAAATGATCATAGAACATGACATCTAACCTTACCTGCGGTGTTTTTAATCCCTATTGCTCAATGCACGGTGAAAGCATTCCATACATGTGTCTGACAATGAGGAATGGGCCCCTGAGACAGTCATTTGCCTGTTTCACAAATGATCGTATTTTACTAGAGATTCTGTTTGGGATTCAGATGTGCATTCGGACAGCAATCCCTTTCAAGAAATGATACGTTCTGGATGAGGTCAAAGGTGCTGGAACACTGTATCTAGGATGTGTTTGCAGAGACTGTGTGTCTCCTGCTTCAACGCAGTGATAAACAGATGTGCTCCTTTAATTTATTGGTACATGCCCAGGGCAGTAAGCAGTCTGAGGATTTATTTCCAGATGGCATACAGCAGTGAAGCAGTGAAGTAGTGCAAAACACTGGATCATTATATTATTAGAATCTATTCTACTTAAATTATTACATTATACTCAATTTGAGTTCATTTTAAAAAGTAAAAGGTAATGAAAGGAATGCATTTTCATAAGAAAGATAATACCGATATGCATGTGATAATCTTCCTTATATCATGTAGTGCGTCATTTGGACACTTTGTGGGCTTGAAATACAAAGAAAATCACGTTCTATGGTACAAGATAAATACAAAACTTAAGCTTTTATTTGAATTAGATTTGTTTATAAAGCATAAGCAATCATTTATTACATTAATATATGTGAAAATAACATTTTAGCATCATATGTTTAGTATATTTAGTCCCTAATGCCGAAAGAAATGATCATTTGTTTAACAGGGTCTGTCTCAAAGGATGCAGTACTCCTGAAGGGTCTCAAACCCTACATTTCGGATGCCTAGCTGTATCCCTCACATGTGGCACCTCAGAATGACTTCTAACCTTACCTGTGGTGTATTCAGTCCCTATTGCTCAATGCACGGTGTACATACTGCATACATGTGTCTTGAGAACGAGGAATGGGCCCCTGAGACAGTCATTTGCCTGTTTCACAAACAGGGACCTGGACCTAGACCTGGCCCGTACAGGGCTAAAACCCGCGACCTTGGCGTTATTAGCACCACGCTCTAACCAACTGAGCTAACCGGCCTCACGACAGTGCTCCTCTCTGTGCTGCAAAAAATCAAACTCAGGGAATTTCTTTTGTCCTCCTTTGAATAGAAAGCCGTGTAATTCAGTGTACGGGCTTTCTCGTGCAGTTTCATGGTTCTTGTAACCCAAATCCTACACTGGCCTGAAGTGCCCCCCCATTTCACAGCATTTTTCAGCTGATTTAAAATGTACCTAAAGGAGAAGCATTATTGAAGACCATGAATTACCAAGAGCTTTTGTCAAAGGTTTTGGTGGTCATTTTGAATGACCACAGAGCGCTGTGACCTCGGTTTTACATCTCATCCAAAAGACAGCGCCCTTTTACAACACAGCATCTCCGTCACTATACTGGGGCATTGGGACCCGCACAGACCTCAGGGTGAGCGCCCCCCCGCCGGCACCATTAACACCGCTTCCAGCTGGAAGCTTTGTTTTTCCCTGTAGCTCATCCTCATCCAGGTACTGACCTGGCTCACACCTGCTTAGCTTCAGTGGGTTTTCAGTTGCGAGTTGCAAGGGGATGCAAGTGATGGAGCCGCTCGCTGCAAAAGCCACTGCATTGGCCGGGAATCGAACCCGAGCCTCCCGCGTGGCAGGCGAGAATTCTACCACTGAACCACCAATGCTCAGTGCCTGGGCCTTCAAAAAAGACGCTTTTTTGGTGCTCTGTGCAAAACGCGTCGACATATGCTTCCAGCTGCAAAATGCCATTTGCGGACGCTGAAGAACTTATTTCCAAGGCAGCGGGTACAAGCGATTGGGCGTTTTAAAACCACCAGGAACAGCAAAGAGGCGCGCTTCTTTGCTTGTGCCGAAACACACCGACTGAAGGCGGACAACGTAGTCGGCAGGATTGGAACCTGTGCGGGGAGACCCCAATGGATTTCTAGTCCATCGCCTTAACCACTCAGCCACGACTACAGCAAGCCCCACCGCAGCTGCGTTCTTGCTACAATCTTACCTGGATCGCGAGGCGCCGGCGGAAGCCTATTTCAAAGTCGTTCTCCGTTTCAAAAAAACATTTCCAAAATACAAGCCTTGCAGACAGACACGCCTCAGAGGACTTAAGGGTGGCTTCATGTCGGAATGATAAAGTCTCCCCGTCCGGACATGAAAATGCCACTTTGTTACACACAAAAAAAGAATCAACAACAGAGAAATGCCCACAAGCATTTGAAAAGCCGCACCACGTCGCACTTGAAATAGCTCTTACATTAGTGGTAGATGCAGGAATCGCCTTTTTATTTACGCTCTTACCAACGCGATGGAAAGCAAAACAAAGCAAAGCAGAGCAAAACAAAACAAACAAACGAAAACCCTCACGTCCTGCACTTGCATATAACGCCGTTACGTGCCCAAGCGGTATTGTACGTCATCCTAGCACTGCATCCCGGGTCGTACGATATATGGGAACGAGCACACGCCATGAATCGTCTCGAATCACTCCCTACAGCTGTAAGGCGCCTTGAAGCGTGCACCCCCAACATTCTTCTTTGCGCATCTGTGAAAGGTAAACTCTTGAGCAAACTCTGAACCAGCTCTAAGGAAACTAATCCGATTAGACGTTACTTTGACTCATCCTTTAAGGGACCCTTGTTAATTGGAGAAATCAATGATTTCGAATGAATTCTGTATGCGTTAAAAGACAGCTATACACAGAAAACATGCAGGATACTGCTCATGATGTTTCCCGAGCCGAAACACAGTGCGTTTTTCCAAGCCATTTGACAAAGCCCGCCCACTGAAAACTGCAGCAGATCGTGTAAAGGCGTTCAACTTTGTAACTACTGCACGCACAGGAAGCAGAATAAATTCCTCTTTTCAAACTGTCAAAGGTTTGCTGCAGGACATCGCACAATCTCTTTTGAACGGGGACAAACGATTTCTTATGGGGCGCAGTAAGTACAGACGTTTATAAAGCTCCACTCATGCCGACGATGCAGCATGAAGAAGCGCAACCTAACGTTTGACAGACAAAAGCCGGGCGCCGCTACGAGCAATATGAAATCAAACTGACAGCACACGGCGTTTCGCGCTGACTCAAAAGTGATCTCGACAGACGATGTTCTCTGCATAACGCTGAAAGAGCGTTTCTGTTGAGACGTAACCCATTGGGCAAAAGACGTATAATATACGTCTATTAAACGCATATCTTAGACGTCTAAATGTGGTCTACAATTCGTCTAGAATGAAATTCTAATATACGTCTAAAGTTAAACGTCAATTATACGTCTATATTTAGACGTTCATTATACATAAATGGTTGGAGTTCTATTATACGGATAAATTTAGAGGACTATTATACATATATGGTTGGAGTTCCGGATAACTTTAGAGGTCTATTATACGTATATGGTTAGAGGTCTATTATACGTATAACTTTAGAGGTCTATTATACGTATATGGTTAGAGGTCTATTATACGGATAACATTAGAGGTCTATTATACGTATATGGGTAGAGGTCTATTATACATCAAAGATAGATTTTATAGGTGTAGAAACAAGTAAAACAAGCCAATGATTAGGTTTAGAAATGTATTCTGAAAATACACATTCACACCTGAAACATATGTATTTCAAATTATACATTGTATACAATCAATCAACAATCAACATATGGGCAATAATCATAAAAACACAACTAGTCTTAAACTTCAGCTACAAATTCTGGTAACATGGCAATATACAGTATAGTAATGACAAACACAAAACTAATTACATTAACACACTAACTCAAAACCACATTTTGATTCAAATATACATTTTAAAATGTACAACTTCTATATTTCCAAGAAAAAAATATTACATAAAATATAAAATATTACAATGGAAGTTAAGACGATTTTTGTCCACTATTTGCAAACCCTGTCTAATTGTCCTAACAGTTAGAACAGTTAACACATTGCGTGCTCCTTTATTTCTTTTTCTGTTGATGTAGGGTGGGACTTCAGCACCGCAGCTAGGAGAAAATTATATAATATTACTTCCCAAATAAATGATGATTAATATCTTCTTTAGTATAATCTAAAAAATGAACGGTTTACTAAGCTCAAAGCTGAAATAAATGTATAAAATTTGGCTTGCATCATAGCAGTTGAGCAATAAAGTCTGTCCTAATTAAAGAGTACCCAAAGTTTGAAAGTACAACATAGAATAAGAATAAGAGAAACGGCAAAACGATTTTGTGTCATCTTCCCCATTCACACTATTTTATGTGCCATTTTTTTTGCTAATTCACATACTATTTTAATCAAAATAATATTAAGAAAGATCTGTATGTATTCAGATAGTATTATTATTGTTCATACTTACTCGTCAAAAGAGGATTGCTGAGATATTTTCGGATATACTTCTACGTTTGAAAAACGTGTCCAAAATGGTGACCAACGAATACTAGCAATGCATTGTGGTATATAACCGGAAAATATGATGGGTTCGATATTTTCTCAACGTATGCGTTTATTAATGTTGTCGATATTATGGTTGAAATTTAACATTGATAATACATCGCTGCTATGAGCTGATGTGCAATTTTAACGCATGCAAATATTAAGGATCGGTCACTGTTGTATGGTATTATATATAATGACATTATGGAATAGGATGGGGACAGGCCTGGCATCAAGGGGGGAGGGGGGAATGTCGCCCCTTCAGTTTTGGGCAAAAAGATTTACCTAACTTAATTTGCACCCTAAAAAAATAGTTGTACTTTGTCAATGGTCAGACAACACTAAATGACACGAACAGTCACTCAGTCTGTTTGATGGGCAGGAGGGCTATCCGTCCAGGAACTGCACATATTATTGAGTGTCAACATTACGATCCTGTTTGCTCAGGTGGACCGATTCCTTGCAGTAGTTTATCATTATACTTAAAATCGTTATATAACTAGGACTAGTTATAGCAGTCTGTGCTTTCTGTTGGTTTTACAACATTTTTTTCTTAACGATTCAGAACGTCCATGTAGCTGCAAAAATGAACGCTTATGGTACTTTTCGCTCCAGGCAATACAAACGTTGAGAGTGACGAAAAATGTGAAACTGAACTTCATCGCAAATACCAGATTGCTAGTCGTTATCTTCTATCATGAAGCACTAATCAATGGCATAGCTGCGAGATTTCATTTGGGTAGCTGCACCGTACAGCTCCGTTTCAACCGAAATATCACTCCCCCCTCAGAATTTCAGACGCCCCCCTACAGATTTTTCCTCGGGCACCGCGCACTGATGGGGGACTTTTGTCAAGAAAATAAAAATAGAAACTCTATAGGCACTCAAACATTTTACTGTTTTTTTTCAGGCAGGTGGCAAGACCCCCTCAGCAAAACCCTTGTATGCCAAGCTGTGGGCATTGATTCGTCGAATATACGTATATTTACGGCGAAATTACGGCTATACGTATATATACGTCGCCTCGACGTATAATCAACGTCGAATTGCAACCGTAAAATCGACGACATGAATAAACGCATATATAACGTCGAAAAAACATCTAACACAGTGCCTGAGGCTTTTTACTGTATGTATCGTGTGTGCCGCAACTAGGAGTATACGGCACTCTGCACAGTGTACGAAGTAAATTATTTTCGCAGTAATTAATTTATTATATTTACTATATTTATTATACACGTGTAAATTAATTGCTGCGAAAATAATTTACTTCGTACACTGTGCAGAGTGCCGTATACTCCTAGTTGCGGCACACGCGATACATACAGTAAAAAGCCTCAGGCACTGTGTTAGATGTGTTTTCGACGTTATATATGTGTTTGTTAATGTCGTCAATTTTACGGTTGCAATTTGACGTTGATTATACTTCGAGGCGACGTATATATACGTATAGCCGTAATTTCACCGTAAATATACGTATATTCGACGAATCAATGCCCACTGGGAACAAGCTCGCTTCTTTCTACCATGATGTCACCATGACCAAATCTGTCTTTAAACACCTTGCTCAGTCTCTAACGAGACTGTCAAAAATTGCTTTCGCCGATTGTACTGCAAACCGGCGGAAGCGGGGTATTGGGAAAAGTTTTCAACTAGCAATAATCCCGCCTCGGCTAAACTTCACAGGCTACGATGCTGCCACTGCGCAAAGCTGACGGTTGCCAGGCAACCGCGGGGATCCTATGGAAAACGTTATCAATCGTCTCATGGCATGTCGTTGCTGTAACGCTTCATATTTGTCGTCTTCTTCTAGCTTGAGGTTTTGAAGAATTTCATGACAGACAAGGGCTCCGTTGGGAACAAAGAAACCCGTTGATTCTTTTCAGCAGCAGAAATACAACCCTTTAAATACAAGATGACAGAACAATGACGAAGGGCATGCCGGGAGGAACTCATGCACTACAGAGGAAAGGGGGCGGGCACGTACAGTTCACATTCAAGCCACAAGTACTCTTCTCGGATGTTGCACAAACAAATCCTAACGTCTTGAAAGCATTGCGGCATGTTTGTGTCCCACTTCCCGTGGCTGCAGGATGACTGACATGAATGGACAAACACAATCTGTGGCGTTTAGCGTGACATAGTCTTGCAGGCATCGTGCTGTCTCACTGCAATACTATACCGCTGGAGGAAACAGTCCATCTGGCCATGAAACTCATTTGAACGTCTAGCTACAGCAACTAACAATATCATGATTTATTCAGGATGTGTGGAATCAGCACGTCCCGGAGACAGCTTCCGAAATCGTGAGCATTCTCTGGTGGTAGGGGCGTTCAAGATGGCGCTCAGGTGGGAGGTAAAGTTTAGTGGTTGAGGATTTTTTTTGAGTTTTTCATGACCTGAATGTTAATTTTTGCTTTTTTTGACTACAGAAAAATAAGGACTTAACACTAGTTGTTTAAACTTCAGTTATAATTGAAAGAAAAAAAACGATTTTTTTTAGGTTTAAGAATTTCGATATGAGTAACACTGGGAAAACAAAAGAGAGTGCTGGGTCTTCGAAGGAGAAGTCTAAGAAACCTCAATCGTATATGTATAGCACTACAAGAAAATTGATGGCAACTAAAGGGAAAAGTGAAGCAGCTGGAGGGGACGTGGAAAGAGTGCTGGAGATGCGCTCGTACGCGAGCGTTCGCAGCCCAAGTGAGACTCAGCTGCCAGAGGAAGAGCCGGAGTCCCTGCCCAGCACACCTGTGAAAACCCCGGCAGCCAAGAGAGGAAGGGGCGACCTGACGCTGGAGGAGCTCCAGACCAACATCTTCAACATGATGGCACAGAGCATGGGTGAGCTGAAGGAAATGATTTGATCTAATACAGTCGAAATCGAAAGTCTTAAAAAGTCCATGGACTGTGTGTTTAAAGAGGTTGAAGACTTAAAGAGTGAAGTAAAAGTTCTTAAACAAGTAAATACCAAACAAGAAAAGCATATTAAAGAACTTGAATTGAAAGTGAACGATGTAGATAGATACCGTCGATGATGGAATTTAAAATTATTTGGAGTTAAAGAGGAACGTGATAAGGACCTTGTTGCAACAGTGAAGGGTATCTGTAAAAGGACCCTGCCGGACCAGGAGGACGTAATATCGGCCATTGACTTTGTTCACAGGCTCGGGAGAGCGAACATGTCTGGGCAAGTGCGCCCCAGATCGATTATAATACAGTTCACCAAGAGGACGGCGAGGGACATGCTGTGGCGAGCGGCGAGGGGGAATGAGTATTTGAATGGGAACAAACTGAGGTTTGCAGAGGACCTGTCTGCCGCGGACAGGAGCACCAGGAACCAGCTGTGGCCCCAGGTTGAAGCTGCCAGAAGAGAGGGGAGGAGAGCCTACTTTGTGGGAGCGAGGGCCTTTATGGACGGGAAGGAGATTTGCTCCCAGTGACTGCTCAGTTAATGATTATGTTTGGTTATATTTGTTATACCAGTATATACTAGTGTTTCTTTAGTGTTAGTTTGGAATGGTGTAGTTAAGTGTTAAGGACTGTTATAGTTCTGGTTCTTTGAAAAACTCAATAGTTTAGACAGTCTTAGAGTTAGTTATTTGCTTTTGTGTATGTCTTTTTCATGAATGCCAGAGGTACTCGAAATGTTGTTAAAAGAAAAACTGTGTGCTGAGTTTTATTTTTTACAGGAAACGCATGCATGTTGAAACTAAAGTTTATAAATAATTGAGAAATATTAAAGCAAGGAAAATATGATACGTGTAAAATATACAATTTGATCACATAATTACTTAATTACCTCTGGTAGTTAAATGCTTTTTTCTGCTGCGTTTTTTTTCTCTTGTACATGACTCTGATCCTCTTGTTGTATTTGTATTTGTAAATTCTATGTTTAATAAAAAAAAAATTAAAAAAAGCATTCTCTGGTGGTGTCCTGCAGGCTTCCTGTGGGTGTGCGTTGGTGGTATAGTGGTGAGCATAGCTGCCTTCCAAGCAGTTGACCCGGGTTTGATTCCCGGCCAACGCAGTGGCGAATGTTTTCAAATGCTGTCATGAGCCTTGGATTGTGACTACCAAAGCGAAGCCTTTTGAAAGAGCTAAAGCACTGAAAAACGGAATTGAGGGAGAATCTTACAGGGGATTCTGAGCGGTGTCTGCATACACGCAGTCCGATACGGGTGCTGAAAGCTTGAGCTACTCTCAATGTCATGCTGGCTTTCCCCGGAGTAAATCTGTAACATTGAAAGAATGCTTCTGGCAGGTTCAAAAAGGGACCCTTGTTAATTGGAGAAATCAATGATTTCGAATGAATTTTGTATGCGTTAAAAGACAGCTATACACAGAAAACATGCAGGACACTGCTCATGATGTTTCCCGAGCCGAAACACAGTGCGTTTTTTCAAGCCATCTGACAAAGCCCGCCCACTGAAAACTGCAGCAGATCGTGTAAAGACGTTCAACTTTGTAACTACTGCACGCACAGGAAGCAGAATAAATTCCTCTTTTCAAACTGTCAAAGGTTTGCTTTACGAACGCCGCAGGACATCGCACAATCTCTTTTGAACAGGGACAAACGATTTCTTATGGGGCGCAGTAAGTACTGTTACTGTCACTGCTCGATACCGACGTTGGCCTACTATACCATGTTCAGCCACTGCTAGAAAATGTACGGCTCTAGCACCGGAGCAAACAACAGGAGGGCCGATGTCGAACAGGCACACATGTCAGACATGGAGAGCGATGAGAATGGGATTCGAACCCATGCCTGCAGAGCACAATGGATTAGCAATCCATCACCTTAACCACTCAGCCACCTTGTCGACGCAACTGGGCTGTCCGGACATGGGTTGGCGCGCTCCAGATGATCTTTTTCTTTTTTTCCCCACGTACTCGAGGGTCATTTTCCTGTTCCACATGTGATTTCAACATTTTCCTTGGGAGATGTCAAGCCAGCAAGCCACTGCTGTGGTTCAGTGGCCAGTGTGGAGTTCAGTGGCCCTGTTGTACACAGAAAGCACATTGAGCTCCTTGGACATGAAAAGTTCCAGATAAAAGCCATTTGTCATCCTTTCTCTTGGTGTCGATGTTGCTATTGTATGTAAAGGTGGCAACTTGCTCAGCGAGCAGGCGGCGCACACACCGAATGCAGATGTGTCTGAGTGGTGTGTCCAAGTGGCTGCAAAAGGACAACACTCCCGGGGCGCCGTGGCTTAGTTGGTTAAAGCGCCTGTCTAGTAAACAGGAGATCCCCGCCTACGGCTAGACTTAAATAAATGCAAGTATTCATTCCCTGTCTTTAACGCGACTTGTTTTTCTTAAAATGGATGCAACTTGCAAAACATGAAATACAAGCCTTGCTAATCAGCGCTAGCGGCTGGCAAAAAAAAGGAGTCAGCTATTTTTTTTTCTTTAACCTTAACCCTGCTAACGGAGAAGAGTTAAACGACCGAGTCTATGCAGCTTAAACGGTGCGCAAGTCGGGTTCTTAGCTGAAAGGGTGGTAAATCACGCTCACCCCAGTCCTTAATCTTTTAAAGAGGATACAAAATTGAACCTAGTCGCCACATCACATACATCCTGTTAAATGATAAAAAGGTAACATCTATCCTCGCTCCAGAGTAAATCTCACGTTGAGGGCATCTTTTTTTTCACTTTACCGTGAGTCGGGCTCGGCTGCACAGAGGAGAGAGCAGAGCAATGAGGTCACAGGGACAGGGGAGTCACACGCTGGCGGTTTGAATACGCGGAAGATCACTGAGGGATCCACAGTATGTGGACCCTCCGTTCTGCCATCAGTCCACACTCCGGACTCTGAATCCTGCCATCCGAGTTAAGATCTCTGCGGAACCTGAGGCGCAGTTCCTTCTTAAAACGTAATCTGGTGAGCATTTCTAGAATCGCACTTGTATAGATGCAGCCTTTAATGTGTTGCTAGGTTAAAATTGATGACTTCTTGTATTTCAGTAGGCAACTGCCCTCTTGATTTTGGATTTAATTTCTTTATTACAGGGGCGCTTTTATGAAGACAGAGTCATGTTCAGGTACTTTGCTTGATGGAGGAAGCTCATTTCGGACTCTGTGATCTGCTCACCTGGAAAGGTCTGCTGTACTACTACAAGAGAGAAGTAGGGTCTGGAAGAAGGGACAATTTTATGATGCTTTGGAAGATAGTTTTTTTTTTCTTATACTGAAAATGAAAAGTAGTTGTTTCTATATGGACTCAGTCTTTGGAATTTGTATATTTATACATTTCAGTGAACCCTCAGCCATTCCTTCTGTATTGTAATTCAATTTCTCTTTTAAAATTCCTTCCCCACTTCTAGGACCTGCAGTTGCTGAACTCCACAATGGCTTCTATTGGAAAGTCTGTGACTGAGACCATTATTTATTTAGGAGCAATGAGCAATTCTTATATAAATGCAATAAAATCATTATGCTCAAACTATGAGAGAGAATTTTAAGGATAATTTAAGAAATCAGTCTTAGCTTGTTTCTATACACAGATGGTATTATTTATTTTCAAAGGAAACACGCGAGGATTCCCCTGGTGTGCAAGATGTGCCTGAATACTTTTGATCAGCTTCCTGCTCACTTCAAGAGGGCGTGTATGAAGCACGCCATGGCAGAAGAGATCAGGTGGCCTCTCAACAGGCGAGGGAGGACATGATGAATCACCTGAAGAACGGGGTCATCGTGGATTACCACAGAATAGAGATCAAAGGACACTTTGTGGGCTTGAAATACAAAGAAAATCATGTTCTATGGGACAAGATAAATACAAAACTTAAGCTTTTATTTTAATTAGATTTATTTATAAAGCATAAGCAATCATTTATTACATTAATATATGTGAAAATAACATTTTAGTATCATACGTTTAGTATATTTAGTCCCTAATGCTGAAAGAAATGATCATAGAACATGACATCTAACCTTACCTGCTGTGTTTTTAATCCCTATTGCTCAATGCACGGTGAAAGCATTGCATTCATATGTCTGACAATGAGGAATGGGCCCCTGAGACAGTCATTTGCCTGTTTCACAAATGATCGTATTTTACTAGAGATTCTGTTTGGGATTCAGATGTGCATTCGGACAGCAATCCCTTTCAAGAAATGATACGTTCTGGATGAGGTCAAAGGTGCTGGAACACTGTATTTAGGATGTGTTTGCAGAGACTGTGTGTCTCCTGCTTCAACGCAGTGAGAAATAGATGTGCTCCTGTAATTCATTGGTACATGCCCAGGGCAGTAAGCAGTCTGAGGATTTATTTCCAGACGGCATAGAGCAGTGAAGCAGTGAAGTAGTGCAACACACTGGATCATTATATTATTAGAATCTATTCTACTTAAATTATTACATTATACACAATTTGAGTTCATTTTAAAAAGTAAAAGGTAATGAAAGGAATGCATTTTCGTAAGAAAGATAATACCGATATGCATGTGATAATCTTCCTTATATCATGTAGTGCGTCATTTGGACACTTTGTGGGATTGAAATACAAAGAAAATCATGTTCTATGGTACAAGATAAATACAAAACTTAAGCTTTTATTTTAATTAGATTTGTTTATAAAGCATAAGCAATCATTTATTATATTAATATATGTGTGTAGCGGCGAGGCTTATTAATAAGGCAGAATTAAGTGTTCTGAGCCTTCCCAAATGAGGCCCCATTTCTCTGTTCATCTCTGTGGTGCAGCCACAGAGAGACTATTCATGCAGGGTGATTTAAGGTCCTAGGACAGCTCCCAAAGGGGGATGCACTTAGCTAAGCCTGGCTATCATGATCAATGGTCATCCATTGGCGCCTATCTGTCTAGGGAGTGCCAGTTGGACATCTGGACTGCATTACTAAGTGTCAGGACTAAGTGACTCATATCTCACCTTGATCAATCAATCAGGGACTGGTAGGGCCGAGTAACCCACGTGGGACTCTGATGCCCATGGAACTTTCAGCCAATCAATGAGCTGAAGTTCCTCCAGGTAAAAACAGGCAACACAGAGAGCCTGTGAGATTCAGTAAGATTCAGAAGGGAGGATTCAGAGGATTCTGTGGACAATTCTAAAGGGAATTCAAAGGAGAAATCCAGGGCAGGGCGGCCCAGGAGCAGAAGGCTCCCAAGGGCAGGACATTCTTGCAGCGCGCCTCCTGACCATCCTGAGACTCAGCCCGGACAACCACGGAACGGCCAGTGTGTCCGAGTGCCAGAACTTTCCTTTGTTCTAAGAGTCTAGAGCGGAGGTTGCCAGAGAATAACCAGAGGATCCACCCGAGGTTAGCACCAGCAGCAGGCCTCGTGAACAGGTCGGAACTGTGGACAGCTGAATCACTATTCAGAACTAGCTCTTCATCAGAAACGAACCGGTCCTCTTCCTGACTTGCTGGGACCCACAGTCATCTTTTCTCCTGTGCACAAACTTTGCTAGTTAAAGCCCACAGTGAGCATCAGCAGCGCAGCGTCGCAAGCCGCACAGCACAGCCTGGCACGGAGCCAGAGAGCGCGGATTGGACAGCAACAGCCTGCAACTGTTTCTTTGTGCCCGCAGGAAGATCTGAATCCCCAAAGATTGGATGAGTATTCAACTTCAATGCATTACAGCTCGAGAATTCAATTGTTATCCCAACCAGTTGATATCAATTTAATTCCTAAGAGTTATGTACTTGTTTGAGTATCTAATGTAGAAGTTATAACCAAGTTCATTAACGAAACGGTCTTAATGAATGATATACTGAACGTATGTCCTCTTGATATGTGTAACACTTCGTAACTGACTGAATATATATCTTTTGTATTCTGATAACCCTCTCGATAAGATCTGTTAGGTTTACATGCATATTTTATGTATTAATAAATGTATCCTCGTGTATTAGTACCTGTGTGTGCGCGTTGTTTGAGTTATGTCACATGGTTGGATTCTAAAGCCATCAAAAGAATCAACTTTGTGATTTACTGCTACAATTAATAATTGTCTCAGTAAATGCCCAAACCCTACAGAACTGGTGCCTTCAGAGAGCCACTACATTTAATTTTGCTATGGCAACATTACATATTTGGCGTCCCTGAGCCGGTTTTCTTACATGTGAAAATAACATTTTAGCATCATATTATTACATACAGGTCTCTAGCTTCAACACAGTGATATATATATATACTCAGTGATTTATTGGTACATGCCCAGGTCAATAATCAGAATGAGGATTTATTTCCAGACGGGCTACAGGTAGTGTTGTGAAATACTTCAACACACTGGATCGCAGATTTAGACCCCCTGCACTCTTACTCCTTAAAAACCAAAGAAATGAAGATATGTAGCAATCACATTGCAACAGGGCTGACAGTGACTTAATGCTTATACTAGTGGACTTCTGGTACCTTTAGGGTACGGTGTTCCCTGAAGGGCTCTCAAACCCCGCATTTCAGATGCCTAGCTGTTTCGCTGATGTGTTGCACCTCAGAATCACTTTTAAACCTTACCTCTGGTATCTTTAATCCCTATTGCTCAACGCATGGTGAAAGTATTGCATAAATGTGTCTGAAAATGAGCAATGGGCACCTGAGAGACTCATTTGCCTGTTTCACAAATGATCATATTTGACTAGAGATTCTGTTTGGGATTCAGTTGTGCATTCTGACAGCAATCGCTTTCAAAAAACGATACATTCTGGATGAGGTCAAGGTGCAGGAACACTGTATTTAGGATGTGTTTGCACTTATTCTGTGTCTCTAGCTTCAACACAGCGATATATGTATATGCTCACTGATTTTTTGGTACATGCCCAGGGCAATAATCATTATGAGGATTTATTTCCTGATGTGCTAGGGGTAGTGTTGTGAAATACTTCAACACACTGGATCGCAGGTTTAAACCGCCTGCACTCTTACTCCTTAAAAACCAACAAATGCAGATATGTAGCAATCATATTGTAGCTGACACTCATTTGCCTGTTTCACAAATGATCATATTTTACTAGAGATTCTGTTTGGGATCCGGATGTGCATTCTGACAGCAATCTCCTTATCGCGGCTTTGCCCTTCTTGCCTCTTTGGACAATATCTCCATCTTGTGGTCGTTATTGGTAATGTCTAGACAACATCTCCATCTTGTGGTCGTTGTTGGTAATGTCTTCTTATGCCCTTTTTTATTTTAATTCTCTATTAGTTGATTCAAGAATCTCTACAATGGAGATGAAAACATCAGTTTTAGAGCAGACAATATGACTATTTATAGTCCAATTAGAAACTTATTACCCTGTTTTTAACAAAATAACAAATTAAAATTGATTAAAACTAAGTTTGGAACACCAGGGAACATAACAAATGATTTTTAGGAAAACCATGAGGTTCTCTGTGTCCAATGCCTGCAAGGGGAGAAAGCTAGAATCCTTTGATTTTTTCAAAATTTGAAAATAAACATCATATAACAACAGCTTTCATTCCTAGGAGTGAAAAATAACCATTTTTGAAGACATAGTAGTTTCTAAAACACTACAATAAAGTTAAAAACATCAGTTTTATATTACATTATTTTTAGTGAAATTAGTCATTTTTTGCACTATTTTTAATAAAATATCTAATTAAAAGTGATTAAAATTAAGTTTGGAACAACAAGGAACACAAAAAAAAAGATTTTTAGGAAAACCATGAGGTCCTCTGTGCCCGATGCCTGCAAGGGGAGAAAGCTAGAATCCTAAAAAAAAGTTATCAATTCTAGAGCCTAAGAGGAAAACAAGACAAATGTATATCTCCAAATAATTTTATGTGCTTCAGAAGAGCCCAGGAAAGTTTTTTGCATACATGAAACCACGCCCGTTTGCACATAAGCAGACATGGTTGCACACACGACTGCATGAAAGCACACGTGCATGCGAAGTCATCCTGTTGAGCATTTGAAAAGCCGCACCACGCCGCACTTGAAATAGCTCTTACATTAGTGGTAGACGCAGGAATCGCCTTTTTATTTACGCTCTTACCAACGCGATGGAAAGCAAAACAAAGCAAAGCAGAGCAAAACAAAACGAACAAACGAAAACCCTCACGTCCCGCACTTGCATGTAACGCCGTTACGTGCCCAAGCGGTATTGTACGTCATCCTAGCACTGCACCCCGGGGCATAAGGTATATGGGAACGAGCACACGCCACGAATCGTCTCGAATCACTCCCTACAGCTGTAAGACGCCTTGAAGCGTGCACCCCCAACATTCTTCTTTGCGCATCTGTGAAAGGTAAACTCTTGAGCAAACTCTGAACCAGCTCTAAGGAAACTAATCTGATTAGACGTTACTTTGACTCATCTTTTTACTCTCAGTGCTGGATTGCTCAAACTCCAGCTAGGGTCAGGTTTAACATTCCCACGCTACTTAGACACTTTGTTTACGCTCAGTGCTGGATTTTGGGAACTTCAGGACGAGTGGGAATTTTCTCCTATCTGTCAATTCTGTTTTGTTTTGGAGACTCTTGGCTGCCTATATTGTACAGTGCAGCGTGAAGGAAACATTTTCCAAAACTGTGTCAGCTCAAAAGTTGTAAGAATACCTCTCCAGCTGCTTTACCTCTCTTCATTTTTGTCATTTAATGTGACAATCGATGTATAACTGGAGCCTCACATATGCAAATGGTGAGGCTCCAGTTCGACACCACTTTACAGTATATGACAAAAGCATGGCAGACTGTGCCGGACCAGCTGGTAACTTCCGCTTATTTTGACCATATTAAACATTGGAAATCTTCCCACTTGCATTTGTGACACTTGATTTTGGCTCCACCTAAGACACTCTTAAATCTTCAAACACTTTTCTCTTCTCCCGCAACACTCTTGTCTGTCGGCACTGTGTGGCAGCGTTGCAGGACAACCCATCTCACCACGGAAAGGAACCTAACAGCTTTGGTAAGAGAGGAGAAAAGGACATGGCCCGTACGGGGCTCGAACCCGCGACCTTGGCGTTATTAGCACCACGCTCTAACCAACTGAGCTAACCGGCCTCGTGACAGTGCCCCTCTCTGTGCTGCAAAAAATCGAACTCAGGGAATTTCTTTTGTCCTCCTTTGAATAGAAAGCCGTGTAATTCAGTGTACGGGCTTTCACATGCAGTTTCATGGTTTCACAGCATTATTCAGCTGATTTTAAATGTACCTAAAGGAGAAACATTATTGAAGACCATCAATTACCAAGAGCTTTTGTCAAAGGTTTTGGTGGTCATTTTTAATGACCACAGAGCACTATGACCTCGGTTTTACATCTCATCCAAAAGACAGCGCCCTTTTACAACACAGCTTCTCCATCACTATATTGGGAGATTGGGACCCGCACAGACCTCAGGGTGAGCGCCTCCCCGCTGGCCCCATTAACACCACTTCCAGCTGGAAGCTTTGTTTTTCCCTGTAGCTCACCCTCATCCAGGTACTGACCTGGCTCACACCTGCTTAGCTTCAGTGGGTTTTCAGTTGCGAGTTGCAAAAGTTGGGATGCAAGTGATGGAGCCGTTCGCTGCAAAAGCCACTGCATTGGCCAGGAATCGAAACCAAGCCTCCTGCGTGGCAGGCGAGAGTTCTAACAATGAACCACCAATGCTCAATGCCTGTACCTTCAAAAAAGACGCTTTTTTGGTGCTGTGTGCAAAAAGCGTCGACATCTACTTCCAGCTGCAAAATGCCATCCGCGGACGCTGTGAATTTATTTATTTAGACACCGCTCAGAATCCCCTGTAAGATTCTCCTTCAATTCCGTTTTGCAGTGCTTTAGCTCTTTCAAAAGGCTTCGCTTTGCTAGTCACAATCCAAGGCTTGTGACAGCATTTGAAAACACTTGCCACTGCGTTGGCCGGGAATCAAACCCGGGTCAACTGCTTGGAAGGTAGCTATGCTCACCACTATACCACCAACACATGCCCGGGGGAGCCCTCCAGGACACCACCAGAGAATGCTCACGATTTCAGAAGCTGTCTCCGGGACGTGCTGATTCCACACATCCTGAATAAATCATGTTATTGTTAGTTGCTGTAGCTAGACGTTCAAATGAGTTTCATGGCCAGATGGACTGTTTCCTCAAGTGGTATAGTATTGCAGTAAGACAGCACGATGCCTGCAAGACTATGTCACGCTAAACGCCACAGATTGTGTTTGTCCGTTCGTGTCAGTCGTCCTGCAGCCACGGGAAGTGGGACACAAACATGCTGCAATGCTTTCAAGACATTAGGATTTGTTTGTGCAACATCCGAGAAGAGTACTTGTGGCTTGAATGTGACTGAGCAAGGTGTTTAAAGACAGAGACTGAAAACTGTTAAAGGATGAGTCAAAGTAACGTCTAATCGGATTAGTTTCCTTAGAGCTGGTTCAGAGTTTGCTCAAGAGTTTACCTTTCACAGATGCGCAAAGAAGAATGTTGGGGGTGCACGCTTCAAGGCGCCTTACAGCTGTAGGGAGTGATTTCAGACGATTCGTGGCGTGTGCTCATTCCCATATACCGTACGCCCCGGGGTGCAGTGCTAGGATGACGTACAATACCGCTTGGGCACGTAACGGCGTTATATGCAAGTGCGGGACGTGAGGGTTTTGCGTTTGTTCGTTTTGTTTTGCTCTGCTTTGCTTTGTTTTGCTTTCCATCGCGTTGGTAAGAGCATAAATAAAAAGGCGATTCCTGTGTCGACCACTAATGTAAGAGCTATTTCACGTGCGCCGTGGTGCGGCTTTTCAAATGCTTAACAGGATGATTTTGCATGCACGCGTGCTTTCATGCAGTCGTGTGTGCAACCATGTCTGCTTACGTGCAAACGGGCGTGGTTTCATGTATGCAAAAAACTTTCCTGGGCTCTTCTGAAGCACATAAAATTATTTGGAGATATACATTTGTCTTATTTTCCTCTTAGGCTCTAGAATTGATAACTTTTTTTTCATTTTTGGCATTTTTCATCATTTTCCAGAAAGTGGTTGCAAGCCCGATATCATGCGAAGAAACTTCAGGATTCGGGGATCAGTCAATGGATTTTCTTCAAAGTTGGATTTTTGCACTCTGTGGACCAAGAGATGTTGTTCTATAATGTTTTTTTTTCAAATTTAAAAATATCATTTTTTCATGGAGCTTTGAATGTGATGGATTCACCCTCCTTTAGCTAGGACAGAGCTCCAGGAGCCTGGGTAGGATTCTAGCTTTCTCCCCTTGCAGGCACCTGGCACAGAAGACAATATTTTTTTCCTTAAAATCTTTTTTTTTGTGTTCCTTGTTGTTCCAAACTTAATTTTAATCACTTTTAATTAGAGATTTTATTAAAAATAGTGCAATAAATGACTAATTTCACAAAAATTAATGTAATATAAAACGGATGTTTTCAACTTTATTGTAGTGTTTTAGAAACTAATATGTCTTCAAAAATGGTTGTTTTTCACTCCTATGAATGAAAACTGTTGTTACAGTGCCTTGCGAAAGTATTCGGCCCCCTTGAACTTTTCAACCTTTTGCCACTTTTCAGGCTTCAAACATAAAGATATAATTTTTTTATTTTATGTGAAGAATCACCAACAAGTGGGACACAATTGTGAAGTGGAACGAAATCTATTGGATTTTTGAAACTTTTTTAACTAATACAAAAATGAAAAGTGGGGCGTGCAAAATTATTCGGCCCCCTTGCGTTAATACTTTGTAGAGCCACCTTTTGCTGCGATTACAGCTGCAAGTCGCTTGGGGTATGTCTCTATCAGTTTTGCACATCGAGAGACTGAAATTCTTGCCCATTCTTCCTTGCAAAACAGCTCGAGCTCAGTGAGGTTGGATGGAGAGCGTTTGTGAACAGCAGTTTTCAGCTCTTTCCACAGATTCTCGATTGGATTCAGGTCTGGACTTTGACTTGGCCATTCAAACACCTGGATACGTTTATTTGTGAACCATTCCTTTGTAGATTTTGCTGTATGTTTGGGATCATTGTCTTGTTGGAAGATAAATCTCCATCCCAGTTTCAGGTCTTTTGCAGACTCCAACAGGTTTTCATCCAGAATGGTCCTGTATTTGGCTGCATCCATCTTCCCCTCAATTTTAACCATCTTCCCTGTCCCTGCTGAAGAAAAGCAGGCCCAAACCATGATGCTGCCACCACCATGTTTGACAGTGGGGATGGTGTGTTGAGGGTGATGAGCTGTGTTGCTTTTACGCCAAACATATCGTTTTGCATTGTGGGCAAAAAGTTCGATTTTGGTTTCATCTGACCAGAGCACCTTCTTCCACATGTTTGGGGTGTCTCCCAGGTGGCTTGTGGCAAACTTTAGACGAGACTTTTTATGGATATCTTTGAGAAATGGCTTTCTTCTTGCCACTCTTCCATAAAGGCCAGATTTGTGCAGTGTAAGACTGATTGTTGTCCTATGGACAGACTCTCCCACCTCAGCTGTAGTTCTCTGCAGTTCATCCAGAGTGATCATGGGCCTCTTGGCTGCATCTCTGATCAGTCTTCTCCTTGTCTGAGCTGAAAGTTTAGAGGGACGGCCAGGTCTTGGTAGATTTGCAGTGGTCTGATACTCCTTCCATTTCAAGATGATCGCTTGCACAGTGCTCCTTGGGATGTTTGAAGCTTGGGAAATCTTTTTGTATCCAAATCCGGCTTTAAACTTCTCCACAACAGTATTACAGACCTGCCTGGTGTGTTCCTTGGTCTTCATGATGCTCTCTGCGCTTTCAACAGAACCTTGAGACTATCACAGAGCAGGTGCATTTATACAGAGACTTGATTACACACAGGTGGATTCTATTTATCACCATCAGTCATTTAGGACAACTTTGGATCATTCAGAGATCCTCGCTGAACTTCTGGAGTGAGTTTGCTGCACTGAAAGTAAAGGGGCCGAATAATTTTGCACGCCCCACTTTTCATTTTTTTATTAGTTAAAAAAGTTTCAAATATCCAATAGATTTCGTTCCACTTCACAATTGTGTCCCACTTGTTGGTGATTCTTCACATAAAATAAAAAATTTATATCTTTATGTTTGAAGCCTGAAATGTGGCAAAAGGTTGAAAAGTTCAAGGGGGCCGAATACTTTCGCAAGGCACTGTATATGATGTTTTTTTTTTCAAATTTTAAATGATCATTTTTTCATGGAGCTTTGAAGGGGATGGATTCACCCTCCTTTAGCCAGGACAGAGCTCCAGGAGCCTGGGTAGGATTCTAGCTTTCTCCCCTTGCAGGCACCTGGCACAGAAGACATCATTTTTTTCCTTAAAATCTTTTTTTTTTTGTGTTCCTTGTTGCTCCAAACTTAATTCTATTCACTTTTAATTAGAGATTATATTAAAAATAGTGCAATAAATGACTAATTTCACTAAAAATACTAAAAGTAATATAAAACGGATGTTTTTAACTTTATTGTAGTGTTTTAGAAACTAATATGTCTTCAAAAATGGTTATTTTTCACTCCTAGGAATGAAAGCTGTTGTTATATGATGTTTATTTTCAAATTTTGAAAAAGCAAAGGATTCTAGCTTTCTCCCCTTGCAGGCATCGGACACAGAGAACCTCATGGTTTTCCTAAAAATCATTTTTTATGTTCCCTGGTGTTCCAAACTTAGTTTTAATCAATTTTAATTTGTTATGTTACAAACAGGGTAATAAAGTCTTAATTGGACTATAACTAATGTCATATTGTCTGCTACAAAACTGATATTTTCAGCTCTATTGTAGAGATTCTAGAATCAACTAATAAAGAATTGCAATAAAAAAAGGGCATAAGAAGACATTACCAACAACGACCACATGATGGAGATATTGTCTAGACATTACCAACAACGACCACAAGATGGAGATATTGTCTAGACATTACCAACAACGACCACAAGATGGAGATATTTTCCAAAGAGGCAAGAGGGGCAAAGCTGCGATAAGGTAAAATCATTTTTTGAAAGAGATTGTTAGAATGCACATCCGTATCCCAAACAGAATCTCTAGTAAAATATGATCGTTTGTGAAACAGGCAAATGAGTGTCAGCTACAATATGATTGCTACATATCTGCATTTGTTGGTATTTAAGGAGTAAGAGTGCAGGTTTAAACCTGCGATCCAGTGTGTTGAAGAATTTCACAACACTACCTCTAGCACATATGGAAATAAATCCTCATAATGATTATTGCCCTGGGCATGTACCAAAAAATCAGTGAGCATATATATATATCACTGGGTTGAAGCTAGAAACACAGAATAACTGCAAACACATCCTAAATACAGTGTTCCAGCACCTTTGACCTCATCCAGAACGTATCATTTCTTGAAAGGGATTGCTGTCCGAATGCACATCTGAATCCCAAACTGAATCTCTAGTAAAATACGATCATTTGTGAAACAGGCAAATGACTGTCTCAGGGGCCCATTTCTCATTGTCAGACACATGTATGCAATGCTTTCACTGTGCATTGAGCAATAGGGATCAAAAACACCGCAGGTAAGGTTAGAAGTCATGTTCTATGATCATTTCTTTCAGCATTAGGGACTAAATATACTAAACGTATGATGCTAAAATGTTATTTTTACATATATTAATGTAATAAATGATTGCTTATGCTTTATAAACAAATCTAATTATAATAAAAGCTTAAGTTTTGTATTTATCTTGTACCATAGAACATGATTTTCTTTGTATTTCAAGCCCACAAAGTGTCCAAATGATGCACCTTTGACCTCATCCAGAACGTATCATTTCTTGAAAGGGATTGCTGTCCGAATGCACATCTGAATCCCAAACAGAATCTCTAGTAAAATACGATCATTTGTGAAACAGGCAAATGACTGTCTCAGGGGCCCATTTCTCATTGTCAGACACATGTATGCAATGCTTTCACTGTGCATTGAGCAATAGGGATCAAAAACAGAATGGAAACAGACATGGAAACCAACGAGGATGGGATTTGAACCCATGCGTGCAAAGCACAATGGATTAGCAATCCATCGCCTTAACCACTCGGCCACCTCGTTAACAAAACTGGGCTGTCCCAACTGGGTTGGCGCGCTCCAGATGATCTTTTTCTTTTTTTTCCCTCGTACTCGAGGGTCATTTTCCTGTTCCACATGCGATTTCAACATTTTCCTTGGGAGATGTCAAGCCAGCAAGCCACTGCTGTGGTTCAGTGGCCAGCGTGGAGTTCAGTGGCCCTGTTGTACACAGAAAGCACATTGAGCTCCTTGGACATGAAAAGTTCCAGATAAAAGCCATTTGTCATCCTTTCTCTTGGTGTCGATGTTGCTATTGTATGTAAAGGTGGCAACTTGCTCAGCGAGCAGGCGGAGCACACACCGAATGCAGATGTGTCTGAGTGGTGTGTCCAAGTGGCTGCAAAAGGACAGCATTCACGGGGCGCTGTGGCTTAGTTGGTTAAAGCGCCTGTCTAGTAAACAGAAGGCCCTAGGTCTGAATCCCAGTGGATAACCGCCTACGGCTAGACTTAATTAAATGCAAGTATTCATTTCCTGTCTTTAACACGACTTGTTTTTCTTAAAATGGATGCAACTTGCAAAACATGAAATACAAACCTTGCTAATCAGCGCTAGCAGCTGGCAAAAAAAAAGAAGTCAGCAATGTTTTTTTTCTTTAACCTTAACCCTGCTAATGGAGAAGAGTTAAACGACCGAGTCTATGCAGCTTAAACGGTGCGCACGTCGGGTTCTTAGCTGAAAGGGTGGTAAATCACGCTCACCCCAGTCCTTAATCTTTTAAAGAGGATACAAAATTGAACCTAGTCGCCACATCACATACATCCTGTTCAATGATAAAAAGGTAACATCTATCCTCGCTCCAGAGTAAATCTCACGTTGAGGGCATATTTTTTTTCACTTTACCGTGAATCGGGCTCGGCTGCACAGAGGAGAGAGCAGAGCAATGAGGTCACGGGGACAGGGGAGTCACACGCTGGCTGTTTGAACACGCGGAAGATCACTGAGGGATCCACAGTATATGGACCCTCCGTGCGCAATCAGTCCGCACTCCGGACTCTGAATCCTGCCATCCGAATTAAGATCTCGGCAGAACCTGAAGCGCAGTTCCTTCTTAAAACGTAATCTGGTGAGCATTTCTAGAATCGTACTTGTATAGATGCAGCCTTTAATGTGTTGCTAGGTTAAAATTGATGACTTCTTGTATTTCAGTAGGCAACTGCCCTCTTGATTTTGGATTTAATTTCTTTATTACAGTGGCGCTTTTATGAAGCCAAGGGACCAGGGAGCTGCCCCAGTACTGGGATGGCCAGTTCGAAATCATAGAAACTATTGTCAATTCCAGTCCCATGTCAGTGCGAGCAGGGATTTTGACATCTTGTTTTGCTATGTTCTGCACCAACAGGCAGGTGGCTCGGCCATTCCGTTCCAGTCTGGGGGTACAACAGACTGCTAGGTTCAGTCTGATAAACTGAGCTGATGGTTGGAAGAAAACCATCTCAGCGTCCATTCTCTGTCCCTTCTTTAGGACAAGGCGTACCGGAAACCCTGCTGTTGACGCAGGAACGATCAGGTCCGATTCGTTTACTACCTGGCAGGCCTGAGGAATCGTCTGACCTGACCGAATGTTCTCGGGGTCACCGCTTAGAGAGTGGGCATCTGGGTCCACCCGTTTCCACAGCACACTGTTTACTGTGTCCAGCTGGGCGCCCAGTCGAACCAATAGGTCTGCACCAATGCAGACCGAATGGGTCAGCTGAGGTGCTACCTGGAAGTAGTGAGCAAACTTCCTTTTTCCGATGGAGATGGAAGCTACACAGCTTCCTTTGCTCCAAATGGACCTATGAGGTGGGGGTGCCCACCACAGAACCTGTGACTGCGTCACCAGGGTCACCTGACAGCTTCGCGACAGGTCCTCGAACAGACCTTCACTGATTATGGACTTCTCAGAGCTGAGGCTAAGAATTACATCATCAACCTGCACTTCTGCCACCTGGACCCCCTCCCACCACCATGGGGTGGTAGTCCTGGACCCCCTGAGGTACCAGGGTGCACAGAAAGGACTCCCATTCATTACCGGACAGGGAGATCCACTCTTCTTCAGGGATGAAAAGGGGGTGTGCTTTACCTGGCGGGTCAAGCAGCTGCTCGGAGCACTGCTCCTGTAGTTGGGAGACCGTGGGAGTGCTGGCCTGGGCAGGACTTCCCTGTAGTTTTGGAAAGCAAGAAGAGACATTTATTCTCGTCCAGAGGAACCAGGAGGAACCTCCAACTCAGCTATAGTGTTCAGTGGGCACTGTGTGATCACAGCATAACCACTGAATCCCCCTTTTTGCTGTGCAACAGGCTTAGGGTTTTTGACCTGAGCCCACAATTTTCCACGCTGGCAGTACACCAGAGGCTCCAGCCTGTCAAGCAGGTCTTGGCCAATGAGTAGTGGCTCTGTTTTTAACCTAGAGATGTAAACAGGATGCACCACGTTCATTGGCCCGAACCTAAGTGCCACCCACACTCGGTGTGTGATCCTGGCATGATCCTGGGTATAGCTGGAAATATCTATCTTACACGGTTCTACCTTAAGTCTGATGCCTTTTCCTTTCGCTACTCGTTTGAGCTCGCTGAGTAGATCGGCTGACATCAAACTAATTTCAGCCCCAGTGTCAATCAGTGCTTCTCTATCTAAGACGTTTTCAAGAGAAACCTTGATATAAATACGCCTTGCTTTGCCTTTCTGGCTGAGATTCCCTAAGAATTGTTGGAAGCCTGCCTTTTCTTTGACTTCAGGGGCGGGGTCAGCGCCCAACTCAGAGTCACAGCCTTCTTCCAGGCAGGAACCCTCCCACCCAATCAGATAGACTGAGGGAGGGGCTTGGGACGGATCCCCGCCTCCTCCAGTGAGAAGGGGCGTGGTCCCCCTAAGCTCATTCACACTTCCGGCATTCGGTGCGGAAGGTTTACCCTGTCCTGATCTCTCAGGCAGGGCTTGTTCAAGCCTGGCCAGGCGGGCTGCAGTCGACTCCCTTCGTCCAGTCTTATGATAGGCTCTGCCTGAGCCCTTGCCTTCCCCGTAGCGCTCACGGCGGCTCTGACGCTTAGGGCGGTCCTGCCAGCCTATTTTGCGCCGGGGCTTAGCGAGCTCAGGAACCTCAGCTGCCTCGAGCTGAGGCGAGTCGTCAACCCTGCTGGCTTTAGTGGCGAACACAGCCGTTTTAGCAGGTTTTCGCTCTGAGGAAGCAGAGACTTCAGCTCCCCAGGCTTTTTGAGCCAACCTTCTAATGTCAGCCATTTTCATCGCTTTTGCATCAGTGTGCATCACAATCATTTTCCTGACTGAGGGATGCAGATTAGCAATGAATAAACCTTTGAAATTCACGTTCTCTTCGCAACCCTCTTCATTCCGCCCTGCAAAATAAGTGCGCCTAAGCCTCTGATAATAATCGCGAGGGGCTTCAGCTTTTTCGTGCTTAATATGGTGCGCTGTGGCCACGGCAGCTATGGGATCGATAAAAGCCGAAAATTCTCCGATCATTGCCTGACACAGCTCCTCAAAGCTATTACAGACCTCCGGTCCTTGTCTAGACATCCACTCGTGGACCGCTCGGCTGGTAGTTTTCCTTACTTACATAGCCTTTTCCTGTTCGGACGCTTCGGGCATAAACTGCAAAGTATATCTCAGCTCATCGATGTAGGTCTCCACATTCTTCCCTGACACTGACGGGTCAAACCTTTCTACATCTTTGGCTAACTGCCTCAGGGAGTGGAGGTTAATTTTTACGGTTTCTCCGCGGGCAGGGAGACGGCCGTGATCAGGAGCAGGGGGTCTATGCCTGAATTGACTCGCCCTTGCGTTTCGCGCAGGACTCGGCGATCTCCCCCCATGCCGATCCGACCACAGACCCTGGCCGGGAGAAACCTCCTCCCGGCGCGCTGGGTGAGCGCTCCGGGCTGCTAGGTGGGCTGGCATGCAAGTGGGATCTAGTCTATTTTGCTTCCAGTACGGCAGCATCTGACTCCTTTTGCCTTTCCTGGCTGAGCTCATTTAAACTCTCAATTTCTTTTTCTTTTTCTTTCAAGCTCGCTTCCAGGTCTCTCCTAGCTACCTCAGCCGCAGTTTCTCTAGCAGACAAGTCATCTAATTTACCTAAAACTTCCCTGAGTCAGTCTTCACTTTCCTCATTTTTCACTCTCTTTTCTCTGATTATATCCAACAACTCAACTCGCTCCGCCTTATATCTTTCTAGCGTTCCCTGAAGCTTTTGAAACTTTGTCAGCTCGGACAAAGACAGTTCCAGCTGTTTAGCTAGATTTAAGGTGAAACAGAAAAAGAAATTGAGGACCAGAACTGCGTTCACAAACCCTCCTATGTTAAGCTGGTTCGCTACCTTAGCTACTAAATCTACTTGCAGCTTCTCAATATCATCAAAGTTCAACTTTTCGATACCACTCCAGTAACCAGGATTGTCGTCGCTAGAAATAGTACTTATAAGCGACTCCACTTCAGACATTTTAGCAGCCATTGTCATTACGTCAGAGAAACTTTAAGAGTATTACTTTTTTTTTTCTTTTTCCAAAATACAGTATGGAATCTAGACACCCGAGCAGATGGATTTCCAATCAGCACACGTTACACTAAACGCTAGAAAACAGGGGGATTTCTTTACGCAGTTATCAGCACACCCGGTATTCGCTTATAGAAGCCGCGGTGCTGTGCTGAACTTGAACTCACAGCAACATCAGTTATTCTGTGCGACTGATTCTCATTTCATTCTAAACTCGCCCACCCAGGGACGCCATTAAATGTAATGGTTTGATGGGTTTACTGAGACAATTATTAATTGTAGCAGTAATCACGAGGTTGTTCGTTGGGGCTTTTAGAAAATCAATCGTCAGAACAACTAACAACGCACACACAGGGGTTCAATACACTAGATACATTTATTAATATAAATTGTGCACCAAACATATACTAGTCTGCCTGGATACGAGTGGCAGACCTTACTGTGAGGGTTATCAATATACAAGGTATATAATCCCGAAGAGATGCAAACACAAAGAGATACACAACAGAGAATATATGTCAATATATATCGTTCGGTTACCAAATCGCTAATCAGTGTTATTACCCACTGTTACTCTAAACTCGGAAGTAAATACATTACTCATGAATTAAATTGATAACAACTTGTGTTGAGGTACAATTGAATTCTCGAGACGCAATGTAGAACATGGGGTTTACTTATCCACTGTGTATGGATTTGGAATTTCCCGGCACGAACATCAAACCAGCTGACAGGCTCTGTTGCAGCCTCTGTTCCAGCGGTTGTCCAATGGGCGTTGTCCCGGCATCCTCTGGCTACCGGCCAACCAGTCAAGGTGCAGCTCGGAGTAGGACGGGCGGAGGAATCTGACTGCGGCGCGCAGGGCAGTCGTTGCTCTGAGGGGATCTACCAGCAGTCCGGCTGGCTGGTAGAAAGTCTCTATGCACAGAGTGTGACCGCGAGTCCTCACCAGTCACTCTTGTGCCTGGGAAGAAGCTGGTTCGTTCCCGGTCCAGCACTGCTTCTGAATAAGCTATTCAGGTTGTCGACGAGGGACCAGCCGTAGGGTCCAACTGTCCAACACAAACACAATCTGTAGCGTTTAGCGTGACATAGTCTTGCAGGCATCGTGCTGTCTCACTGCAATACTATACCGCTGGAGGAAACAGTCCATCTGGCCATGAAACTAATTTGAACGTCTAGCTACAGCAACTAACAATATCATGATTTATTCAGGATTTGTGGAATCAACACGTCCCGGAGACAGCTTCCGAAATCGTGAGCATTCTCTGGTGGTGTCCTGCAGGGCTTTTGCGGGTGTGCGTTGGTGGTATAGTGGTGAGCATAGCTGCCTTCCAAGCAGTTGACCCGGGTTTGATTCCCGGCCAACGCAGTGGCGATTGGTTTTAAATGCTGTCATGAGCCTTGGATTGTGACTAGCAAAGCGAAGCCATTTTGAAAGAGCTAAAGCACTGCAAAACGGAATTGAAGGAGAATCTTACAGGGGATTCTGAGCGGTGTCTGCATACACGCAGTCCGATACGGGTGCTGAAAGCTTGAGCTACTCTCAATGTCATGCTGCCTTTCCCCGGAGTAAATCTGTTACATTGAAAGAATGCTTCTGGTAGGTTCAAAAAGGGACCCTTGTTAATTGGAGAAATCAATGATTTCGAATGAATTCTGTATGCGTTAAAAGACAGCTATACACAGAAAACATGCAGGACACTGCTCATGATGTCTCAGTGCGTTTTTCCAAGCCATCTGACAAAGCCCGCCCACTGAAAACTGCAGCACATCGTGTAAAGACGTTCAACTTTGTAACTACTGCACGCACAGGAAGCAGAATAAATTCCTCTTTTCAAACTGTCAAAGGTTTGCTTTGCGAACGCTGCAGGACATCGCACAATCTCTTTTGAATGGGGACAAACCATTTCTTATGGGGCGCAGTAAGTACAGACGTTTAAAAAGCTCCACTCATGCCGACGATGCAGCATGAAGAAGCGCAACCTAACGTTTGACAGACAAAAGCCAGGCGCCGCTACAAGCAATATGAAATCAAACTGACAGCACACGGCGTTTCGCGCTGACTCAAAAGTGATCTCGACAGACGCTGTTCTCTGCATAACGCTGAAAGAGCTAAAGAGCGTTTCTGTTGAGACGTAACAAGCTCGTTTCTTTCTATCATGATGTCACCATGACCAAATCTGTCTTTAAACACCTTGCTCAGTCTCTGACGAGACTGTCAAAAATTGCTTTCGCCGATTGTATTGCAAACCGGCGGAAGCGGGGTATTGGGAAAAGTTTTCAACTAGCAATAATCGCGCCTCGGCTAAACCTCACAGGCTACGATACTGCCACTGCGCAAAGCTGACGGTTGCCAGGCAACCGCGGGGATCCTATGGAAATCGTTATCGATCGTCTCATGGCATGTCGTTGCGGTAACCCTTCATATTTGTCGTCTTCTTCTTCTTCTAGCTTGAGGTTTTGAAGAATTTCATGACAGACAAGGGCTCCGTTGGGAACAAAAGGCGTTGTGAGAAAACCGTTGCTTATTTTCAGCAGCAGAAATACAACCCTTTAAATACAAGATGACAGAACAATGACGAAGGGCATGCCGGGAGGAACTCATGCACTACAGAGGAAAGGGGGCGGGCACGTACAGTTCACATTCAAGCCACAAGTACTCTTCTCGGATGTTACACAAACAAATCCTAACGTCTTGAAAGCATTGCAGCATGTTTGTGTCCCACTTCCCGTGGCTGCAGGACGACTGACACGAACGGACAAACACAATCTGTGGCGTTTAGCGTGACATAGTCTTGCAGGCATCGTGCTGTCTCACTGCAATACTATACCGCTGGAGGAAACAGTCCATCTGGCCATGAAACTCATTTGAACGTCTAGCTACAGCAACTAACAATATCATGATTTATTCAGGATGTGTGGAATCAGCACGTCCCGGAGACAGCTTCCGAAATCGTGAGCATTCTCTGGTGGTAGGGGCGTTCAAGATGGCGCTCAGGTGGGAGGTAAACTTTAGTGGTTGGGGAGTTTTTTTTTGAGTTTTTCATGACCTGAATGTTAATTTTTGCTTTTTTTGACTACAGAAAAATAAGGACTTAACACTAGTTGTTTAAACTTCAGTTATAATTGAAAGAAAAAAAAAACGATTTTTTTTTAGGTTTAAAAAGTCCGATATGAGTAACACTGGGAAAAGAAAAGAGAGTGCTGGGTCTTCGAAGGAGAACTGTAAGATACCTCAATCGTATATGTATAGCACTACAAAAAAATCGATGGCAACTAAAGGGAAAAGTGAAGCAGCTGCAGGGGCAGCAAGAGGGCGGAGGCGCCGCGCGCCCGGCCGACGTGTTGGACCGGTGCGCTTTACGTGCTGAAATAAACACGCGACAGCCCCGAAATGTTTCCAGAGTGCTGTGCACTGAAGACTTGCCTGGTGCTCCTCCGTGCAGATTGTTTGTCCTCCTCCAGTGCGGGACGAGCCAACACAAGGGAGCGCATTCGCCAACATCCAGGCACGCAATGCGATTTGGAAAGCAGCTCCTTTCCAAAGAGTTGCACACGAACGATCCTTCAGTCCCGCTCGGGGGGCACGGAGCCCCCGCCACACACAGCTTCAAGTAGCGAGTCAGGCGCCAGGGCTTTCGCTTACGGCCACACCACCCTGAACACACCTGATCTCGTTTGATCTCGGAAGCTAAGCAGGGTTGGGCCTGGTTAGTACTTGGATGGGAGACCGCCTGGGAATACCAGGTGCTGTAAGCTTTTGCTCTCCCGGCCAGCAGGGGTCGCCGTTGGTGCCGTAGGCTTTGGGAGGAAAACCTGCAGGATGGAAAGGTGATCTATAGCCTCATCTCTAGAGATGTTTTGTTGCTGTGGCATGTGTGTGACCCATATTCAAAAAAAAAACCCGTCTGTTAAACGAATATCGAAGCTGCCTCTAAATCTGCAAATGAAGATGAGTCGATAAACCACTCGTTTTTCGTATAACTAGACATATATTCATTTGTTACCGATTTCATTCATTGAGCACGGATACAATAGAGGTACAGCCATTCACTGTTTGACATGTCTGCACTGGTACAGAACTGAGCAATCAGAAAACGGGTGAAACTGTCTTTAGACTCAGCATACAGTACCGAGGCCCCCCATGACCAAATAAAGGCTAACCTCGATAATCAGCCTAAAGAACGCAAACTACAGCAAAACGACTGACTTTGAAAAGGGAATGAACGTCCGGAAGGAGTAGTGGAACTAGCTTGAGATGCTTCTCCGGACCCCTAACTAAAAGCCAGCGAGAACCAGCAGCGGCGTCCACTCCTGTCGAACCGGGATCCTTCCGCAGCCACGCAGCTCGTGGTGTCCTAACGCAGTCCCCCACTACCAGAAATTATGCAGTCGAGATTCCCACATTTGGGGAATTCGCAGGGGTCAGCACAGCCGGAGTGCAATGGCCGAGCCTCGCCCTGGGTGAACCGATTTCGATTTTTAAGAACTTTATTTTCTTTTCACAATAAAATACAGGACATCACAAATCAGAAAGCTTTACATTAATATACATACTTAAAACAGTATATATGATCACATCTCATTACATTTTGACACGGTAACAGTTACATAGTAACAATTTCTTTTTTCTGGTACAAATCACATTCTTTACTTAAACATGATAATGTTTTTCACAGTCTCTTGAGATATTGACCTATGCTCTCTATTTCCCACAGATTTTCTGCTTCCTCCCTCCCTTCTCTCCACAGATCTCTGAGGTAATAGTTCTCTCGGGTGATGAACAGGGCCAGGCTACCTGCTGCCTTGACTGGGACCTCGATGCCTTTGAACAGCCCCATGTTCCTCAGTCTCCACAGGGCGTCTTTCCCACTGTTCACCACGGCCCAGATCCTGTCAAACACGTCAGGAGGAAGTTTGACAGGAGAGATGCCGTATATGATGAAAGCAGCGGTCAGGGTAAATTGGGGCGAGAGAGCCTGCAACCAATCTTCAAACTGTGCCCAGAAGGCCTTAGCAAAAAAACAGGACCACAGGAGATGGGTCACAGTCTCCTCCTCACCGCAGCCCACCCTAACGCAGCGAGGGCTGGGGGTGAGGCCCCTACGGTACAAGAAAGTTCGTACCGGTAAGCACTGGTGGACGACACTCCAGGCTAAATCTCTGTGAATGTTGCACAGAAACTTAGAGGATGTGTGTTTCCACACCTTCCTTGTTTGGGCTGATGTTAAAATGCCCACAGGGGTCTGCCTATTATTCTGGGGTGCAACGAAATCTTCCAGTTTTTGGACGCTGACATCTCGGAGGGGAATATGGCCAATTGGGTGAGATCTTAGAATACTTTTAACTGTCCCATAAATTGCAGGGCATGTGTCAGAGAGTGGGACATCCAGCTTGGGTCTGACACCCCACACTCTGAACACCTCCCTACCTACCCAGAGCCTGGAAAAATAAGTCCAGGTACGCGCTGCAGGTGCTGTTGCAAAGCCTCTCAGCACAGAGGCCAGGAAAATGCACAGCAGCTTCGTAGCAATATCTGGGACAGACTTCCCCCCTGAGGGTAGCGGCCTGTACATTATTTCCCTTCTGAGTCTTTCCTGCTTTCCACCCCATAGAAATTGAAACATCAATCTCCTCAGCACCGCCGCAACACGGTGTGGGATTGGGAAGGTAGAAGCCAGAAAAATCAAGACAGGCAAGAGCTCGGCTTTGATGACCAGCAGCTTCCCTGTCATGGTGAGGTCTCGGTCCTTCCATTGTATCAGTTTTTTGTTTAAGATTGGCAATTTGTTCTGCCAATTTACTGTTCCCATCTCTTCTCCAAAATACACCCCCAGGACCTTAATTCTCTTCTCTTGCAGCCTGAGATCATGTCCTTCTTTTGGCTCCCTCCAGTTCTGATAAAAAATCTCACTCTTAGATTTGTTAATTTTTGCAGAGGAAGCCAAGGAGAAACGATCACAGCACTGCAGAGCTCTGCTAATTGAGGCATTGTCAGAGAGGAGCAGGGTGACGTCATCCATGTATAGAGATGTCTTTACCTCTCCTCCCCCACTTCCAGGCACTGGTATCCCATTAATGGCCTGATCCTGGCGCAAGGCACAGGCTAAGGGCTCCATAGCCAAAACGAATAACAAGGGGGATAATGGGCAGCCCTGCCTCACCCCTGAACAGACTTCAAAGGGGCGTGATCTATTGCCATTAACCATTACTCTGCTGTTGCTACCTGTGTACAGCAGGTTAATCCACTTTCTCATGATGGGGCCAAACTTCATGTGCTCAAGTACCGATGTTAAGTACTGCCGGTTTAGACGGTCAAAGGCCTTTTCTAGGTCTACACCTAAAATGCACAGAGGGAGGGAGCGATCCTCTGAGTACAGACAGACATCCCTCAACAAGGCCAGGTTGTCGCTCATCAGGCGTCCTGCTATCCCACAAGTCTGTTCTTTCCCTACCAGTGAGGCCACTACATTTTGTAGGCGCAGGAAAAGGGCTTTGGACAGGATCTTAGTGTCCACGCCTAACAGGCTGAGGGGTCTCCAGTTCTTTATGTCATTCTTTGCTCCTTTCTTAAACAAGAGAGAGATAGTGCCTTCTCTTAAGGAGTCAGGCAGCAATTCTGTCTTATAGCTTTCCTCGAATAGGAGCAGTAGCGGATCCTGAAGCAGATCCCAAAAGGTGCAATAAAATTCTTTAGGGAGCCCGTCAGCACCCGGAGTTTTCCCCTTCTGTAAGCTCTCCATAGCCTGTCTCAGCTCTTCTACTGTCAAATCCCTCTCAAGTACTTCCCTATCTTCTTCACTCAAAACGTTTTCTAGCTTTGAGGTAAAAAAATGAATTTCTTCATCCTTTACCTCTGTAGAGCTGTACAGTCTTGAGTAGAAGGCCTCGGTGCAGGAGAGGATAGCACTCGGCTCTGTTCTCTCTTGTCCCTCCTCATCAACTACACTTTCCATGACAGACTTGGAGCCTACCACTTTCCTGAAAAAGAGGCGAGTACACTTCTCATTTTCTTCCAAGAACTGCACTCTGCTTCTTAACAGCACTCCTCGACTACTTTCTTCGGCTGTGCTCCGGATGTCCTTTTTTAAAAGGGTGATATCCTCGAGCACATCGAAGCCACTGTGCAGCATCGTGTAGAGACGCTGCAGCTGCCTCTGTTTCCTGGCTAGCACTCCTCTCCGTCTGGCAGCAGCCTTCCTTCCCTCAGCCATGAAAAAGACCTTTGTCCTCATCTTCACCTCCTCCCACCACTCTCCTACTGACCCGTACAGACACTGCAAGGACAGCCACTGTGATAGTTTCTCCTTGTAGCGGGATACTACCCCCTCGTTCTCTAGCAGCTTTGTGTTGAGTTTCCAGAGACCTGGGCCAAAGACAGTCCCGCCCTGGAGTTCCACTCTACACCCTAAAGCCTGATGATCTGAGAAGAAGACAGGCTGAAGAGTGACCCCAACAACTTTCACTCTCTCTGAGACAAAGCAAGAGTCAATTCTGGAGCTGCTATTCCTCCCTGACCATGTATATCCTGCTGTTGTGGGATATATACATCTATATGTGTCTGAGAGTTTAAAGTCTTGAACTAAGTTTTGCAGGGCCAGTGAGCTGGAATCCAATTTTATCGGAGAGCTAGACTGCCTGTCTGTGTGCTCTAAGATACAATTAAAATCCCCTCCCACTATCACGTCTGTGCTACTTAACAATAGGGGAGAGAGTGCCTTGAGTAGCTCCACCCTTCCTCCCACGTCAGTAGGACAATACACATTGATTAGCCGCAGGTTAACGGTCCCCCATTCCACATCCACACACAGCAACCTGCCATCTATGACCCTCTGAATACTTTTCAATTTGAAAGCCCATCCTTTGAAAAGAATGGCCACGCCAGAGGCTCTGTTGTTATTGTCCCCTGACCAAACAGAAGGCCCTTTATCCCACCTATCTTCAAAGCTTTTATACCTCTCTTGATAGGCTAAAGCACACTCCTGCAACATCAACACATCTCCCTCTCTCTGCTGGAGGTAATCAAAGACAGACTGGCATTTCACTCTGTCATTGATACCTCTGGTGTTAAGAGAAATTATGTTTAGAGCCATATTACATAAGAAAGTGGAACCAGTCTTTACAAAACACATTTCTCTTCGGTCTCACCTGTTACCTTCTTCTTTTTCTTTTTCTTCTTACCAATTTCCTGCCAGCCATCCTCTGAATGAGCCTTCATCAGGGTGGCAGCAGTAAAAGCATTCACGGAGTCCATTTCAAGGAAGGGGGTAGAGGGAGGGGTGGAGGGGTTCCAGCTGTCCCCATCGCCATGCTCTCCTTCCTCCTCGCTCGGGGAGAAAACAGAGTCATTTTTCCTTTTCCTCAAGTCCAGCTCCTGGGAGCACTGAGGGGAAAGGGGTGCAGCCGATGCACCAGTCTCCTCTTCCCCCTCACCCACCAGCTGTTGCAGATCCTCCGTGACGGACTGGATGGAGGAGAGGAGGGCATCTGTAGCACTTGCAGAGTCTGAGAAAAGCAGCTCCGCTGAATCCTGGGTATCGTCGCTGGACCCGCTCCACCGGTGGGGGCCCCACACTGGCCCTCGTTCTGAGGAGCAGGAGTGGGGGAGGGGTCCTCGCTGTTCTCGGGGGTTTTCAAACCCTCGTGCTTGTCTGGTGCAGTCTGCGGTTGTGGGAGCGTAGTGGATTTCTCTTCCACCGGCCCCGGAGCCACAGCAGGACTGATCCTGGCTGGAGGCTGAGACTCTTTGTCCAACAAGGGTTCTTTGTTTGACTTGTTGTTTGCTTTGGCTTTTTGGGCCGGTTTGGCTGAAACAAGCACTGCCTCATCCTTTCTCATTTTGAGTTTATTGGCGTAGGCGTGAGGGCAGTTCTTAAAAACGTGTCCTTCCGAGCCACATAAATTGCACTTTGGCAGCATTGAACAGTCAGAGGCTAAATGTCCCTGTTTGCCACAGGTCTTGCAGCATTTCACAGTGCAGGACGATGCCAGGTGTCCCACAGCACCACAGCGCCGACACACCTTTGGTTGTCCCACATAAAAAACATAGCCATTGCAGGCGCCCAGCCGGATTGTAGAGGGCAGGTGCCTTAAGCCTCCATTTACATTGTCCGGTAGCAAGCGAACCTCAAATTTTCTTGCTCCTGTTTTTATACCGTCAACATCTCTAACCTCAGTTCCATGGTGGACGGTGCAGTACTGCTTAAGCCAGGTGTGAATGTCCTCCGTCTTTGCCATTTCCGAGAACATAACAACATGCACCGTTTTCCTCTCTCTCTGTGTCAGAGGCTGCAAGTTGATCTTCTCAAGGGCAGGAACTTTCCCTCTTTTTGCCTCAAACACATCCACACATTGTTCAAACAGAGAATAGGTAGCAAAAACAACCTCAAATGCTTTCTGACCTGGGAGAGCGAAGATGAAATCCAAGTGCCGAGGTTCAAAGCCAAGTTCCTTCTGTAACACTTTTCTGCTGAACTGCATACGATCCATGAAGAGGTCATCCAAAAGCTCAAAACGTACAGCATTCTTGCGGGATCCAAAGGTTGCCATCTCAAACTGCAAAACAAACACTGCTTCCACAAAACAAGAAAACAATCCAACTACTCCAACTACAGGCTGATCAAGGTATCTCCCCTGCCAGGTAAGCCGAGAGCTGCAGGCGATGAGCCCGGAGCTGAACGGGCCCCACTGGCTCGTTTGTAAGGCCAGGTGCATTGCCAACCACGACCGGCAGGGCAGAGGCCTTGAAGGCGGCCTGGGCTCCTGCAGCTGTCCAGCCACGCACTCTGGTTTCTCTTCATCTCGTACAAATCTTTTGCCTTTTACTAAAGATTTCCATGGAGAGGAGCATGAATGAGTTCCATACAATTTTTGTGCTTCCCTGCCTTCGGGTGGGGCGCAGCTGGGCTGGTCAAAGAGAGAAAACAAAACCGCTCACAATCGCTCTTACAATGCAGTAAGTAGCACAGGCTACTTAAACACATGAATGCAAAACAGCATTTTTCAGCTGATTCAAAATGTACCTAAAGGAGAAGCATTATTGAAGACCATCAATTACCAAGAGCTTTTGTCAAAGGTTTTGGTGGTCATTTTGAATGACCACAGAGCGCTGTGACCTCGTTTTTACATCTCATCCAAAAGACAGCGCCATTTTACAACACAGCATCTCCGTCACTATACTGGGGCATTGGGACCCGCACAGACCTCAGGGTGAGCGCCCCCACCGCCGGCACCATTAACACCGCTTCCAGCTGGAAGCTTTGTTTTTCCCTGTAGCTCACCCTCATCCGGGTACTGACCTGGCTCACACCTGCTTAGCTTCAGTGGGTTTTCAGTTGCGAGTTGCAAGGGGATGCAAGTGATGGAGCCGCTCGCTGCAAAAGCCACTGCATTGGCCGGGAATCGAACCCGAGCCTCCCGCGTGGCAGGCGAGAATTCTACCACTGAACCACCAATGCTCAGTGCCTGGGCCTTCAAAAAAGACGCTTTTTTGGTGCTCTGTGCAAAACGCATCGACATCTGCTTCCAGCTGCAAAATGCCATTCGCGGACGCTGAAGAACTTATTTCCAAGGCAGCGGGTACAAGCGATTGGGCGTTTTAAAACCACCAGGAACAGCAAAGAGGCGCGCTTCTTTGCTTGTGCCGAAACACACCGACTGGAGGCGGACAACGTAGTCGGCAGGATTGGAACCTGCGCGGGGAGACCCCAATGGATTTCTAGTCCATCGCCTTAACCACTCGGCCACGACTACAGCAAGCCCCACCGCCGCTGCGTTCTTGCTACAATCTTACCTGGATCGCGAGGCGCCAGCGGAAGCCTATTTCAAAGTCGTTCTCCGTTTCAAAAAAACATTTCCAAAATACAAGCCTTGCAGACAGAAACGCCTCAGAGGATTTAAGGGTGGCTTCATGTCGGAATGATAAAGTCTCCCCGTCCGGACATGAAAATGCCACTTTGTTACACACAAAAAAAGAATCAACAACAGAGAAATGCCCACAAGCATTTGAAAAGCCGCACCACGTCGCACTTGAAATAGCTCTTATATTAGTGGTAGACGCAGGAATCGCCTTTTTATTTACGCTCTTACCAACGCGATGGAAAGCAAAACAAAGCAAAGCAGAGCAAAACAAAACAAACAAACGAAAACCCTCACGTCCTGCACTTGCATATAACGCCGTTACGTGCCCAAGCGGTATTGTACGTCATCCTAGCACTGCACCCCGGGTCGTACGGTATATAGGAATGAGCACACGCCACGAATCGTCTCGAATCACTCCCTACAGCTGTAAGGCGCCTTGAAGCGTGCACCCCCAACATTCTTCTTTGCGCATCTGTGAAAGGTCAACTCTTGAGCAAACTCTGAACCAGCTCTAAGGAAACTAATCCGATTAGACGTTACTTTGACTCATCTTTTTACGCTCAGTGCTGGATTGCTCAAACTCCAGCTAGGGTTAGGGTTAGCATTCCCACGCTACTTAGACACTTTGTTTACGCTCAGTGCTGGATTTTGGGAACTTCAGGACGAGTGGGAATTTTCTCCTATCTGTCCATTCTGTTTTGTTTTGGAGACTCTTGGCTGCCTATGTTGTTCAGTGCAGCGTGAAGGAAACATTTTCCAAAACTGTGTCAGCTCAAAAGTTGTAAGAAAACCTCTCCAGCTGCTTTAACTCTCTTCATTTTTGTCATTTAATGTGACACTCGATGTATAACTGGAGCCTCACATATGCAAATGGTGAGGCTCCAGTTCGACACCCAGTTCGACACCACTTTACAGTATATGACAAAAGCATGGCAGACTGTGCCGGACCAGCTGGTAACTTCCGCTTATTTTGACCATATTAAACATTGGAATTCTTCCCACTTGCATTTGTGACACTTGATTTTGGCTCCACCTAAGACACTCTTAAATCTTCAAACACTTTTCTCTTCTCCCGCAACACACTTGTCTGTCGGCACTATGTGGCAGCGTTGCATGACAACCCATCTCACCACGGAAAGGAACCTAACAGCTTTGGTAAGAGAGTAGAATTACCTGAAGAACTGCTTTCCATGGAAGCAGGACCAAGCGATGTAGCATTTTTATAGTACCAGGAAAGGAGAAGCGGCACTTCGCCTTTGCCGCATAGGCACAAGGTGACGTGCAGCAGACGCCGTAGTCGGCAGGATTCGAACCTGAGCGGGGAGTCCCCAATGGATTTCAAGTCCATCGCCTTAACTACTCGGCCACGACTACAGCGAGCTCGCCGCCGCCCCATTCCTCCTATAATCTAACACGGAGTGCGAGGTGGCTGCGGAAACTTTTTTAAAGTCGCTCTACATTAAAAAAAAAATACCTTTCACAAGATACATGCCGGCAGACAGACACGCCTCAGAGGGTTTAAGGGTTTAAGACGTTCAAATGATAAAGTCTCCCCGTCCGGATGTCAAAATGCAACTTTGGCAGACAGAAAAAACATCAACAAACCACAAATGTGGACAAGGATTTTACAAGCTGCACCACACTACACTTTCAAAAACATTTACATTCGTGTTAGATGCAGGAATTGTCTTTGTTTTGCGTGCTTACGAACGCCATAGAAAACGAAACAAAACAAAAGCCCTCAGCTCCTGCACTTGATTATAATGCCGTTACGTGTCGAAGCAGGAATTTACGTCATCTTACCACTACAACATGGGGAATAGAGGGAAATGAACACACGCTACGAATCGTCTCAATCACTCCCTAGAGTCGTAAGGCACATTGAAGGGTGCACCCCCATCATTAATCGTTGGGCCTCTGTAAAAGGAAAGCTGTTGAGCAGTCTTTGAAACAGCTCGGATGAAACACTTGATTGCTTCCATGTGCATCTGGAGCCCACTTCTTATTTTCACTTCACGCCGCCCAAAGCATTTCTAAAACAGGAGATTCGCGTTTGGGAATGCGCCCTGCCCTACAAATAAAACAGGTCTACGGGTCTGAAACCTGCTCCACGGAAAACAGTTCTGTTGCGCTTTTGATCCAAGGGAGATTCTCTGTTCTTACTTTTTGATGACATAACACCCAAAGGGGCTTCTTTGGAGCTGGATTCCAACCAGCATCCTAAAGTTTCTTGGCGGTATCCTTTACAGTCCTCTGTTCGGTCGACAAGGAACAGAAGGGGGCAGCTTTCCTCACACATACAGTGCAATGTACTGTAGTGTTCCCCTTCATTGAATTCGCAGTTCTGCATCAGACCTCAAACTCGTTTCCTTAGCTTGGATTTAAGCCACGAAGCAGGCTTCTACTGTATAAACGTCTAGAGGAATCACAAACTATTTGAGAGGCCATCATCCCATTGGGAACTGACAAAGTCTATCCCTAAACACCTAGCGCAGTCTCTCGAGAGACTGTCAAAAATCGCTTTCTCCGTTTGTGCTGCAAGTAAGTGAAAACGCGGTCTCAACCCAGAGCCACTTGGCAGCAGCGGCACGTAAATACTGTTACTGCCACTGCTCGATACCAACGTTAGCCTACTATACCATGTTCAGCCACCGCTAGAAAATGTAAGGCTCTAGTACTGGAGCAAACAAAAGGAGGGCCAACGTCGAACAGGCACCCGTGTCAGACATAGAGAGCGACGAGGATGGGATTCAAACCAATGCATGCAGAGCACAATGAATTAGTAGTCCATTGCCTTAACCACTCGGCCAACTCGTCAACGAAACTGGGCTGTCCAGACATGGGTTGGCGCGCTCCAGATGATCTTTTTCTTTTTTTTCCCTCGTACTCGAGGGTCATTTTCCTGTTCCACATGCGATTTCAACATTTTCCTTGGGAGATGTCAAGCCAGCAAGCCACTGCTGTGGTTCAGTGGCCAGTGTGGAGTTCAGTGGCCCTGTTGTACACAGAAAGCACATTGAGCTCCTTGGACTTGAAAAGTTCCAGATAAAAGCCATTTGTCATCCTTTCTCTTGGTGTCGATGTTGCTATTGTATAAAGGTGGCAACTTGCTCAGCGAGCAGGCGGAGCACACACCGAATGCAGATGTGTCTGAGTGGTGTGTCCAAGTGGCTGCAAAAGGACAACTATCCCGGGGCACCGTGGCTTAGTTGGTTAAAGCGCTTGTCTCTTAAACAGGAGATCCTGAGTCCGAATCCCAGTGGTGCCTTCTTTGTTCTGTCTTCTTGAACAGAACTGGTCCTTACAGACAACCGCCTACGGCTAGACTTAATTAAATGCAAGTATTCATTTCCTGTCTTTAACGCGACTTGTTTTTCTTAAAATGGATGCAACTTGCAAAACATGAAATACAAACATTGCTAATCAGCGCTAGCGGCTGGCAAAAAAAAAGAAGTCAGCAATGTTTTTTTTCTTTAACCTTAACCCTGCTAATGGAGAAGAGTTAAACGACCGAGTCTATGCAGATTAAACGGTGCTCATGTCGGGTTCTTAGCTGAAAGGGTGGTAAATCACGCTCACCCCAGTCCTTAATCTTTTAAAAGGATACAAAATTGAACCTAGTCGCCACATCACATACATCCTGTTCAACGATAAAAAGGTGACATCTATCCTCGATCCAGAGTAAATCCCACATTGAGGGCATATTGTTTTCCACTTTACCATGAGTCGGGCTCAGCTGCACAGAGGCGAGAGCAGAGCAATGAGGTCACGGGGACAGGGGAGTCACACGCTGGCGGTTTGAACACGCGGAAGAAAACTGAGGGATCCACAGTATGTGGACCCTCCGTGCGCCATCAGTCCGCACTCCGGACTCTGAATCCTACCATCCAAGTTAAGATCTCGGCGGAACCTGAGGCGCAGTTCCTTCTTAAAACGTAATCTGGTGAGCATTTCTAGAATCGTACTTGTATAGATGCAGCCTTTAATGTGTTGCTAGGTTAAAATTGATGACTTCTTGAACTTCAGTAGGCAACTTCCCTCTTGATTTCGGATTTAATTTCTTTATTACAGGGGCGCTTTTATGAACACAGAGTCATGTTCAGGTACTTTGCTTGATGGAGGAAGCATATTTCGGACTCTGTGATCTGCTCACCTGGAAAGGTCTGCTGTACTACTACAAGAGAGAAGTAGAGTCTGGAAGAATGGACAATTTTATGATGCTTTGGAAGATAATGTTTTTTTTTTCTTTGAAATCGAAATGAATCAGAATATCAGTGCAAAAGACAAACTCTTGGTTTGGTTTAAAGAGATATGGTTTTAACACAGACAAAATGTAGAAAACAGGTGTTTCTCACTTTTGGAAAAGAATGGACCGGGGGTAATATTTTACTAGTTGCAGTGCTGATCTCACTGGGTTACAGTCCTGCAGTGTCACACCAGGGCCAGTGGCGCAATGGATAACGTGTCTGACTACGGATCAGGAGATTGCAGGTTCGACTCCTGCCTGGCTCGGGTCGTTTTTAAACGCATCGGGCTACTCCCTAAGTAGTCTGTGCTACTTACTGCATTGTAATCGTACCCAGTAAGAGATTTCCTTCATGTAAATGAACTGCACCTGACAGCTTTAGAAAAACACCTGGGCTCAGTACGGTGCTGAGAGCTCAGCGTTGCTGTTCTAATTAGCACGCACTGCATCGGCTATGAGCCCGAACCTTTCAATTATTCCGATCAGTAAGTCAACACGTAGTCCACATGAACGGTAGAAATATTCTCTTGTCTGTCTCTTGTTTGTATAGAACTGAATGTCCCTGACAATGTACTGTTAGTTTTAATTGAAGAACGGCATTTGTGTTCAAATATACCAGACAAGTTTATGTAACTGCTCATGCGACACTCAGTTGTAATTAGTCAAGAAATAAAGTCGAACAACAGCTGCGGGTTTGATTCTGAACGTATCAGATTGCAGCGCCTTTTACTTCCATTGACAAATGATAGAGATTTGAAGAGAGATCCTTCAGACCAGCAAGCAAACCCACGGCTATTTCGGTTTTCTATCTAGGCAACGTTGGTGTCTGCAATAGCATACATGAAAGCGTGATGCAATTTCTGTGGCTACATTTGTTGCACGTCATGCACAGTAAGAGTGTTTCTAACACCAAATAAAAAGTCAACAAATAGCGATCACGCCTTCTCCTCAGTTAACCCACTGAAACCCTTGCTGTTAACAGTTCTTTACTGCGTGCTTTAAGAGCACCTACACATCGTGTCGGTTCTTACAGCTTTATTCATTAGGTTTTCAAAGGCATAAGTAGAGCACCAGAGGTGCGAACGCAAAATGTGTGGTTATCTGAAGAATTGCTTTCCATGGCAGCGGGGCCAAGCGATTTAGCGTTTTTATAGTACCAGGAAAGGAGAAGCGGCACTCCGCCTCTGCTGCGCAGGCACAAGGCGACGTGCGGCAGACGCCGGAGTCGGCAGGTTTCGAACCTGCGCGGGGAAGCCCCAACGCATTTCGAGCCCATCGCCTTAACCACTCGAGCACGACAAATGCGAGCTCCCCGCCGCCGCATTCCTCCTATAATCAAACACGGACTGCGAGGTGGCTGCGGAAACCTTTTTAAAGTTGCTCTCCGTTAAAAAAAATACCTTTCACAAGATTCGTGCCGGCAGACAGACACGCCTCAGAGGGTTTAAGGCTGGCTTCACGTTCAAATGATAAAGTCCCCCAGTCCGGATGTCAAAATGCAACTTTGGCAGACAGAAAAAACATCAACGAACCAAAAATGTGGACAAGGATTTTACAAGCTGCACCACACTGCACTTTCAAAAGCATTTACATTCGTGTTAGACGCAGGAATTGCCTTTGATTTGCGCGCTTACGAACGCCATGGAAAACGAAACAAAACTAAAGCCCTCAGCTCCTGCACTTGATTATAATCCCGTTACGTGTCGAAGCAGGAATTTAAGTCATCCTACCACTGCAACACGGGGAATAGAGGGAAATGAGCACAAGCTACGAATTGTCTCTAATCAGTCCCTACAGTTGTAAGACGCCTGGAAGCGTGCACCCCCATCATGAATCTTTGCGCATCTGTGCAAGGTAAACTCTGGAGCAGTCTCTGAAACGGCTCAAAGGAAACACGTGATTGATTCCATGTGCATCTGGGGTTCATTTCTTATTTACATTTAATTCAAGGGAAAGGCTTGGGTCAGTTTCAGAAGGCCTCCAACAGCGAGATTCAAGCGCCCCACCTTCAGCCCAATCTGCGCCGCCAGAACGCCAACGGCTCCTCTGGTCTCCGGGGTGCGGTTGTGACCCCGTAACCTAAAGTGTTGGTGGCAGACAAATGGAGACTAACAGGTGATGTCCTAGGACATGACTACATTGTGACACTCGGTGGGGATGGTGACCATTGCTTGGAAAAGAGTGCGAGGCCCCTTTAGAAAAACATTTTGTTAACAGGCATTCTGCCTCAGCCTAAACACCTATAGCTTGCAAAGCGCATGCTATTAGACAGGCACCTCTGCAAAACCTTAAGAGTCTCTTAAACTAGTGATAGTAAGGTGTTCCCAATGGGCAATGTTCGGCTTTCAAATCATCTCTCCGTGGAAGCGCCGAGATGCAGCTGTTTAAGGCTTAGAAGCAGCTGACTGTTTTACTACCTAGCTGATCACTGTCAGTCAGGGAGCTTAGAGGTGAAAAGCCTGTCTGAGAGACAATTCGCCGTCGATCAGTTCAATATGTTCCGTACAAGCTCGGCGCACCTGAGATCATCTTGGTAGCCGTGTAGCTCATATGAGTGAAAGCGTGTGTGTCAGGACTCTTACTTGGCCATCCCAACATACGGAATTTCTTCTGTTTCAGCCACTCTGTTGTTGATGTACTCCTTTGTTTTTGTCATGTTGCAAGACCCAGCGTCTTTTGAGTTTTAGATCACAGGCAGACACCCTGACATTCTGCTGTAGAATTTCCTGATACATCTCGGAATTCATCGGTCCCTCGATGATTGCAAGCCGTACAGCCTCCGCCATGCTTCCCAGGTGGGATGAGGTTTTGGAGTTGGTATGCGGTGTTTTGTTATCTCCAAACATAACGCTGTGCACATTTACCAACAAGTTCAACTTTTGTCACGTCTGTCCACAGAACATTGTTCCAGGAGTTGCTGTGGAACATCCATGTGGTCTTTAGCAAACTTGAGAGGGGCAGTGGTGGTTTTTTTTGGGGGGAGAGCAGTGGTTTCCTCCATGGTGACCTCACATGATCACCACTCCTGTTCAGATTTCTTCTTATGGTGGACTCATGAACACAGACGTAAGACAAAGTAAACCACCTGTTTGCTAGATCCCATCCCCACTCAGCTAGTCAAAGATTCCCTCGAAGGACTGGCAGGACCTATAATTAGTATGATGAATGCATCGCTTGCGTCAGGCGTCGTACATGATCAATTTAAGGTAGTGGTTCTTAGACCGCTCCTTAAGAAGTCAAATTTGGATCCACAAGTTCTTAACAACTACAGGCCTGTCTCAAAGGTCCCATTTCAATCTAAAAGTCTTGAAAGAATAGTTGTTGCCCAACATCAAATGGATTCAAATAATATACTTGAGAAATTTCAGTCTGGTTTCTGAAACTGCATTAACAAGAGTCGTAAATTATATTCTCTTAGCTACTGATGCGGGGAATGCAACAGTGCTAGGTTGCAACAGTGCTAGGAATGCAAACTTTAGGTTGCGCTTCTTCATGCTGCATCATTGGCATGAGTGGAGCTTTTTAAACGTCTGTACTTACTGCGCCCCATAAGAAATCGTTTGTCCCTGTTCAAAAGAGATTGTGCGATGTCCTGCAGCGTTCGCAAAGCAAACCTTTGACAGTTTGAATAGAGGAATTTATTCTGCTTCCTGTGCGTGCAGTAGTTACAAACTTGAACGTCTTTACACGATCTCCTGCAGTTTTCAGTGGGCAGGCTTGGTCAGATGGCTTGGAAAAACGCACTGTGTTTCGGCTCGGGAAACATCATGAGCAGTGTCCTGCATGTTTTCTGTGTATAGCTGTCTTTTAACGCATACAGAATTCATTCGAAATCATTGATTTCTCCAATTAACAAGGATCCCTTAAATGATGAGTCAAAGTAACATCTAATCGGATTAGTTTCCTTAGAGCTGGTTCAGAGTTTGCTCAAGAGTTTACCTTTCACAGATGAGCAAAGAAGAATGTTGGGGGTGCACGCTTCAAGGCACCTTACAGCTGTAGGGAGTGATTCGAGACGATTCGTGGCGTGTGCTCGTTCCCATATACCATACGCACCGGCGTGCAGTGCTAGGATGACGTACAATACCGCTTGGGCACGTAACGGCGTTATATGCAAGTGCGGGACGTGAGGGTTTTCGTTTGTTCGTTTTGTTTTGCTCTGCTTTGCTTTGTTTTGCTTTCCATCGCGTTGGTAAGAGCGTAAATAAAAAGGCGATTCCTGCGTCTACCACTAATGTAAGAGCTATTTCAAGTGCGACGTGGTGCGGCTTTTCAAATGCTTGTGGGCATTTCTCTGTTGTTGATTCTTTTTTTGTGTGTAACAAAGTGGCATTTTCATGTCCGGACGGGGAGACTTTATCATTCCGACATGAAGCCACCCTTAAGTCCTCTGAGGCGTGTCTGTCTGCAAGGCTTGTATTTTGGAAATGTTTTTTTGAAACGGAGAACGACTTTGAAATAGGCTTCCGCCGGCGCCTCGCGATCCAGGTAAGATTGTAGCAAGAACGCAGCGGCTGTGGGGCTTGCTGTAGTCGTGGCCGAGTGGTTAAGGCGATGGACTAGAAATCCATTGGGGTCTCCCCGCGCAGGTTCGAATCCTGCCGACTACGTTGTCCGCCTCCAGTTGGTGTGTTCCGGCGCAAGCAAAGAAGCGCGCCTCTTTGTTGTTCCTGGTGGTTTTAAAACGCCCAATCGCTTGTACCCGCTGCCTTGAAATAAATTCTTCAGCATCCGCGAATGGCATTTTGCAGCTGGAAGCATATGTCGACGCTTTTTGCACAGAGCACCAAAAAAGCGTCTTTTTTGAAGGCCCAGACACTGAGCATTGGTGTTTCAGTGGTAGAATTCTTGCCTGCCACGCGGGAGGCTTGGGTTTGATTCCCGGCCAATGCAGTGGCTTTTGCAGCGAGCGGCTCCATCACTTGCATCCCCTTGCAACTCGCAACTGAAAACCCACTGAAGCTAAGCAGGTGTGAGCCAGGTCAGTACCCGGATGAGGGTAAGCTACAGGGAAAAACAAAGCTTCCAGCTGGAAGCGGTGTTAATGGTGCCGGCGGGGGGGCGCTCACCCTGAGGTCTGTGCGGGTCCCAATGTCCCAGCATAGTGACGGAGACGCTGTGTTGTAAAAGGGCGCTGTCTTTCGGATGAGATGTAAAACCGAGGTCATAGTGCTCTGTGGTCATTAAAAATGACCACCAAAAGCTCTTGGTAATTGATGGTCTTCAATAATGCTTCTCCTTTAGGTACATTTTAAATCAGCTGAAAAATGCTGTGAAATGGGGGGACACTTCAGGCCAGTGTAGGATTTGGGTTACAAGAACCATGAAACTGCACGAGAAAGCCCGTACACTGAATTACACGGCTTTCTATTCAAAGGAGGGCAAAAGAAATTCCCTGAGTTCGATTTTTTGCAGCACAGAGAGGACCACCGTTGTGAGGCCAGTTAGCTCAGTTGGTTAGAGCGTGGTGCTAATAAAGCCAAGGTCATGGGTTCAATCCCCGTACGGGCTATGTTCTTTTCTCCTCTCTTACCAAAGCTGTTAGGTTCCTTTCTGTGGTGAGATGGGTTGTCATGCAATGCTGCCACATAGTGCCGACAGACAAGAGTGTTGCGGGAGAAGAGAAAAGTGTTTGAAGATTTAAGAGTGTCTTAGGTGGAGTCAAAATCAAGTGTCACAAATGCAAGTGGGAGGATTTCCAATGTTTAATATGGTAAAAATAAGCAGAAGTTATCTGCCGGTCATGGCACAGTCTGCCATGCTTTTGTCAGATACTGTAAAGTGGTGTCGAACTGGAGCCTCACCATTTGCATATGTGAGGCTCCAGTTATACATCGAGTGTCACATTAAATGACAAAAATGAAGAGAGTTAAAGCAGCTGGAGAGGTTTTCTTACAACTTTTGAGCTGACACAGTTTTGGAAAATGTTTCCTTCACGCTGCACTGTACAACATAGGCAGCCAAGAGTCTCCAAAACAAAACAGAATTGACAGATAGGAGAAAATTCCCACTCGTCCTGAAGTTCCCAAAATCCAGCACTGAGCGTAAACAAAGTGTCGAAGTAGCGTGGGAATGCTAACCCTAACCCTAGCTGGAGTTTGAGCAATCCAGCACTGAGCGTAAAAAGATGAGTCAAAGTAACGTCTAATCGGATTAGTTTCCTTAGAGCTGGTTCAGAGTTTGCTCAAGAGTTTACCCAGTGGGCATTGATTCGTCGAATATACGTATATTCACGGCGAAAATACGGCTATACGTATATATACGTCGCCTCGACGTATAATCAACGTCGAATTGCAACCGTAAAATCGACGACATTAATAAACGCATATATAACGTCGAAAACACATCTAACACAGTGCCTGAGGCTTTTTACTGTATGTATCGTGTGTGCCGCAACTAGGAGTATACGGCACTCTGCACAGTGTACGAAGTAAATTATTTTCGCAGTAATTAATTTACACGTGTATAATAAATATAGTAAATATAATAAATTAATTACTGCGAAAATAATTTTCTTCGTAAATCCTGCAATCCAGATGATTGGGGTATTGGTGCATGGCTACAGTCTGTGCTAGGAACATGGAGAGGGTCTCTGGTTCAATACATATTTGTGGGTCTGGTATTATTCGTTATGATCATATCGTTAATATCCTGTTTGAAAAACATGTGGACTAAAGCTGCTGCTTCTGTGCTAATTGTACGCCCTGAAGGGATCATGAAGGTCAAAAAATGATTTCATGGGAAAGGTTCTCTTATCTAGTGGCAGAACCTGATGGGTAGAACAATATAGCTTTAAGGGGGGTTACCCTTGGGAGTGATTCCCCTAGATGCAAATGATTATTGTGGTTTGTTTGTTCATAATAAGATGTTTTGCAGGAACGGAACAAAGAGAAATTTTACAACTTCAGCTAGAATTGTTCTACAAAACGTCACAGCTGAGGCAGGGGAACAATGTGTAGATTTTTCTAAGAGTTATTACCCAGTTGTTGACCAATCTGTTGACCAATGTTGACCAAAAAAGCCTAGGATTATGCTGGGCTCCAGCCCACAGGGATTTACCTGTGCTGTAAGAACTAATGAGTGAATAAGGAGACTGGATTCTGGTGAAAGACTTCAGGAAAAAGAAATGGTGTTCACTCAGGTGGAGGGGGCTGTACCAGGTGCTGCTGACCACTGCCACTGCTGTGAAGGTCACAGAAATGGTGCCCTGGATTCATGCTTCCCACTGTAAAAAGGTCACAAACGAACTGAACAAAGCGCAGGAGTGATGTCTCCACAAGGACAGATGGGGATAACCTGCTTGGGACTGATGTGCACAGCCTTTTTCCTTTTTATGTAGAAGCCTGTCACCACCCCAAAAGAGGAAGAATCTAAACACGAAGCCTCTTTGTATACAAACTGGCTGAATGAAACTGATAATGAGGGGGATATGAGTAATTTGTGGTATAAATTTATAAATCATACTGTAAAGTTAAAGAAATTTAATGCATCTTGTTATATATGTGCTTTAATGCCTCATTCTACAGCCTCACCCATGCGACTTTTTATGAAATGTACTCTTTTATTAATATCATGTTAGAAGGCTTAGACGCTATCTAACAAGAATTAAGGGGAGTTAGATTAATGGCACTTCAGAACAGGTTCGTGCTGGACCTTCAAAATGCAGCATCTGGAGGAGTCTATGCTTTAGTAGGAGACTCCTGTTGTACATATATTCCAGCTAATGACTATGATTACGGAAATCTTACACTCGCTATTCAGCATTTAAAAGAACTAAAAGACAAGGTGAATAAAGAGAGAGGCATAAAAGATACACCGGCTTTTCTCTCCTGGTTAGAATCACTGTTTGGGCCAGGGGGAATGTTTTTCTTTTAAGTTACTAACACCGATTATAGGGGCTGTGATACTTGTCTTCCTGTTTTTATGTTGCTGTATGACATGTATTATTCCAATGCTTCGAAATATGGAAATATGGTACCTAGGGGGATAAACTGTTCATCCTTCCAGTCTGGAGAATTGGCAGCTGTCTGACGTCAGTAAGTGATCCTTAAAAAATTAATAGTTCCATGACAGTGTGCATCACCAGAAAATCAATTTCAATGCATTAAAACTCTTGTTATCCTTCTGATCATTGAAGTGTCATTGCCCCAGCACTGTATACTCTTACTTTTGACGCCTGTCTGAAGTTGGATCCATTTCTAAGAATGGTGACTCACATATCCTCCTGCTCAACTTTGGCTCAACCACACAAACTATGAAGTTAATCATCTGCTTTTGCTCCAAGATTTATGTTACTAGGCTCTCTCCTGGGGATCCTCGTGTTCAAACTTTGCCCTTATTGTGGATGATCCATGACAGAATTCAGGGAATTCAGAATTCTGATACCTCAGCTCAGATTCTGACTGGGCAGACTGTCATTGCCTGGTGTGAATGTGTGCATATCTGTTTTTGTGCATGTTCTGTGGCCTGTTGTACAGTACATCACAAATGAAAGGGAAATGGAAAACTAAAATAAGACTCAAGTGTTTTATCTTTCATTAACAGTGTTTCATTAGTATCTGTGCTAGATCCTGTCATCCACTGCTTACCACGACAGGCTCTAGCACAGGATAGCAGCTAATACATTTAACAATCTCACTGCACAATGTTGTATATTCAAGGGCTGATCTTCTGTACTTTTTCTTTCACTTTTCATTTCCTAGAAACTCAGTCCTGCCAGGAATAATCTGAGAACAAAATCAATCTGAGTGAAAATCTAAGCAGAGGAAGATTGTTTTACAGAGTTAACAAGGTCTAATTCAAGGTCATCAGCACTAACAACATTCTCTCTGGAGACAGGCGATAAGAAAATTGAAAGTGTGTATTGTTACATAACAGCAGAGACTATGAGTTATGCTATCATGAGAGTGGTGATGGATTTTTTTCATTGCTTAGTTTTGCAGGTTCTGTACATTTGAACATTCAAAGTGACTAAAGTAAAGGAGTTTTCCCTTTTTACCACATAATTCCCAAAGATCAACACTAATAGAAAGCCTAATTCCAGCCAAGATTCAATTACTGTCTCTCAGGCATCCCAGCAGTGGATTTCATGACTTCAGACAGCCATCTTTATCAGTGGAGAACTCAATGCTCTGAGGTTTACTGGCAGAGTCTCACACTGGGTAATATGTTGGTAAATAATGTCCTATGGAATTCTACTATTGATAAATTCTACTATGGAACTGCGATGTGTCCTGAAAAAATCTTCTATGATAGTGGTACAGTCCATCACACCCCACCTACAGCCTTTAAAAGAGAAAAAAATATTCTGATATTATGGTGGAAAAAGAGCCCTGGAATCTTTGTAGAAGGACCAAAGACGGAAAGAACGGGCAGTGTAACCATGGCGAAGAGAAGGGAAATATTGGAGAGAGCTTTTTTCATACACTTTTTATCATTGTTTTTCCAGCCCAACAATGATCAACAAATATGGGCAGGCGTCCTGTGCCAAATCCAATCTACCTTTCTTCCAAGCATACAGGAATGTCAGTGAATTAAATATTGACATATGAAAATACCCAAAAATATGCAATCACACATATGCAGTTTGAGCAAACATAAGACAATACCCAAGTACCACAAACTACCAGGCATCATTAGCAGTTCAGGTGGGGAGCTGTGTCAGCATGCGTAGGCTGCAAAGGAACAAGTAATAGGTCTATTCCATGCTTAAAAGAGAAGAAAGAAAACACAACATTTCAGCCGTGGAGCCCTCACACCTGAAGAAGGCTCCACGGCCGAAACGTTGTGTTTTCTTTCTTCTCTTTTCATCTAGTGTCATTAGCCAGTTCCTGTCAAAATAAAATAGAAATGGATAACATTCTAGAGAGAGTTTGAAATACCAAGGTACAATTTAAACCATATTTCTTCCACTACAACCACAATATTTTGGAGAGATCGCTGAGCCTAACTGTTCTGGCATGCCCGTTAGCCTCCGTCCTGCTTCAGCAATGAATGCAACGGGGCACATTCTGAGGGAGATGCGGTCAATCAGGTTGCAGGAAAACCACGCTATGCTTTTTTTTGAGATCCTGAAAAGGACAGAGGGGCCATGTATATGTGTGCAGCTGGATATGTAATTGCAGGTGGCGTAGCAAATTCTGCTGAAGCCCCACTGCCTGGTGTGGACGGTAGCTGTGCATGTTGCAGCAGAATTGTGCATGTGAGATCAAGGGGGCATGTCATGTGTTTGAGCACTTCACTCCCTTCCGGAAGCACGTGATTCCCTGAGTCCAAAAAATTTGTAAGTTCTTTGGATGACCTGTGGACCGATCTTTCACGATGAAGAATTCCTTAAGAAGAATAGATCTCGGCCCACCATCCCAATGCCTCCATCTCAAAACAGCAACCTCCCACTGCCCTTAGTCTGCAAGGCAGTCCTTTCAAGTGCGATGATGACGCCGGGACCTTCGTTGCCTATTGTACGAGCTGAACTTTTGTGCTCATCAATTCAACGCTCTTTCCATCAACTCATCTTGTCTTTTGACGCTTCGTGTTTTGTGCTCCTTTGACTATCGGCATATCGGGTGACTGCAAACACTGAAGTTCTTGCTTACGGAGTGTGGAATAGTGTTTTCAAGTGATCGCTGTTCTGTCATGTTGACGCCGAGTGAATCTTTCTTTGGCAACATGGGCAGGCTGACAGCAGCGCGAGCGAAAGTAATGGCAAATTTCTTGACTTATTTCTGAATGTGAATGTTCTTTAGAAAAGGGATGCGGCGTTGCTTCTCCCCCGTGTAAAGGTCACGCATTCCAGACGTGGTTATGAGCGAACAGTTGCCGCAAGTGTTTGAAAAGAGCAAGAGAGGAAGCAGCCCTGCCCCGTGTGAGGATCAAACTCAGGACCTTCAGATGATGAGACTGACGCGCTACCAACTACGCCAACGAGGCCAGCTGCAGTACACAGCCGGAAAGTTTGCCTCATGGATTTCAGTCGCCCGTTCCCTAATCTTTAGACGCCCTCTGCTGGATGTTGCATTTGCCTTTTGATCTCACCGATACTTTTTTGGTCTGTTTCTGTTGCGAGTCTGTTTTTCAGATCTCACCTAGCACAAGTCTCTCTGGCTGAAGTGGCCTCTCTGCTTCAGCATCGTGCCCTCACTCAGCCATTAAAAACGTCACTCGGACTTCTGACATGCTGACATGAAATGTCAAGAGAGAGTGGCGGAGACGCTTAAGGCAGAGAGAAGATGAAGAGGGGGCGTGGCTGCGAAATGATTGACAGCTGCATGACGCTCTCCATGCAAGGCGTGACCACAGGCTAAAGGACACCTTTCGGCACATCAAGCTCTAAGCACACACCTGGAGGACGTGGGAAATGATCCCGCTACCTCTCGCATGCAAAGCGAGCGCTGTACCATGCAAGCTAACCCCCCTCGCTGGGGCTCATGCCTCGGTGTCGCCTAGTGCCGCTTGTTCCCCTCTTACCGGGTGCAGTTCACTGCCCTTCGTCTGCAAGGCAGTCGTGTAATTGCGGCTTTCTTGACTTATTGATGAAGGTCTGACTGGACGAGCGAATGACGCCTCTCCCCCGTCCTCAAGCTCGCTGACAGAATAAAATGGAAAGTGCTGCCGTGGCTCATTGGTTTAGGGGTATGATTCTCCCTTAGGGTGTGGGAGGTCCTGGGTTCAACTTGCGAATGAGCCCTTGTGTGTTCTTTTTGTCCTCGTCCACAAGACTGGGAACTGATATCCACATCACCTTGCAGCATCTGCTTATGGCAAACGATGGAATGTGACTAATGACTGAACGAGCCTGGTGAATACTCATCACGTGGCACAATGAGAGCGTGCAGTCAGCTGTCCAAGGCAGCAACCTCATTGCTCGTTCAAAAGAACACGTACTGAAAACTCATCACCACTATGTCGTAAATGAGCACCGCGATCGCTTGTTGTCATGCGTCCTTACTTGGGAAATGCAGAAGCAAAAACTGCCCTCTCTCAGTCACCGAAACGTGTGCGGCTCGCCTTGCACTCTCTGCGCCTCGCATATTTATGGAGCTGTCTGCTCTTCTTTCTGTTGAAGTACGCAAGTTACGTGGCGTACTGCAGACTATGATGTGCTCAATGACAGCTTTCAAGATTTGAAAACTATGAGCTTGATGGCTCAAGTCGAACGAATGTGGTTGTTACGCAATTGATGATCAAACGCACGTATTCTAACGATTCGTGAGAGTATGTTCTAAAGGTCCCTGGCTCGATCCCGGGTTTCGGCATTTTGTTTCATCGCGCCCTTTGTTCCTATCTCCAGCGCCCTCTGCCTAAAGTGACGCGTCCCTTTCTCAGCCCGAAACGCAAGCGAGACACCAGCAGCAGTCCCTACAGGTTTCCGTAGTGTAGCGGCTATCACGTTCGCCTAACACGCGAAAGGTCCCCGGTTCGAGACTGGGTGCAAACAGCCTATTCTTGCACGCTCCTGCACTTCACAGAGGTCTTGAACCACCAGTCATTTGTTCCCAATGTATTTCCGGTGCCTTCATGCACTCTTGTACCAAACGCACGTTTTTTCTGTACCTGGAGCCGATCATTTGCAATTGGGCTATCCCTACAGACCAAGACGAGCTCTGTCGGCTCAAAAGCAGCGCAACACCTGCGAGAACAACAGAAAGATTAGTACCCAGCGGGGGCCTCTTAGTGAGCCCAAGATCTAATCAAGAATCGACTCCAGAAACAGGGCTTGGCGCATTGTTCCATACTCCGACCACTCTTGGTGTAAACAGGTCCCTCCTGGTCTCTGCATGAAATGCACTTTCCTGCGTTTGCTTTGGTGTAACTGGCTTCCCATGCATGGGCGAATGTGAAGAAGATCCTTAGTAAGTCATTGAAGAAACCCGAGAAGAGGTCGGAGTGGCCTCTGTCGTTCATCAACGATCCAGTCAGGCAGTACTCCTCTGTAAAGCGCTGTTCGTTCACATCGATTGGCTTTTTTTTGCCTTCATTCATGCAAGTAGTAAAAGCAGACGCCCCTATTCTGCCGTGACCCGGATTTGAACCAGGGTTGTTGTGGCCACAACGCAAAGTACTGACCACTATACGATCACGGCGAGTTACCGATACACACGTGGCAGGGCGGAAAAGGCTGTGCTCTCTTCGTGTGACATGATTCGGGAAAGTCCTGACGTTGCATTTCAACTGAGCCCCAGTATACATCGACCCTTCGGCACTCTGAGTGACAACTCTCTTGCGTGTTTTCTCATATTTATGTAGTTTGCTTGCATGATGCCCGGAACAGCAGGGTTGTGCACTCCCATATGGTCTAGCGGTTAGGATTCCTGGTTTTCACCCAGGCGGCCCGGGTTCGACTCCCGGTATGGGAACGTGTCAATTTTGCCTCCTGCTTTCCAAAAGATCAGCACTGTGTACGAAGGAGCCACATTAAAACTACTCAACGTGCAAAACGTGCGAGAAGAGGGGGCGCTTGTTTCCAGCCGAAACTTCTCGCGTGTGAGACGAGCTGACCATCGCTGCAGGAGGTGGGAGGGTCACTCTGGTAGACAGGGCTGACCTTCGGCAATAGGATTTATACTCTCCAAGATGATATTTGCACTTTCTGGAGAGGCGATTTTCTCCACTTCAGTAGCCCGATTTCGTCGATTGCGTGGAGAGGGCTGTAGAATGTGGCGCCGTCTTTCCTGCTCCGTCCATGACAGGCGTGCTGGTCTCTGGAGAGAGAGCATGGTCCATCAGCGCACCCCAATAAAGGCACTGGAAGCAGCTGAATCGCATTGGCGAAGCTCAGCGCTGGGCCGCTGGGCACATCTGACCACAGTTTCCGTAGTGTAGTGGTTATCACGTTCGCCTCACACGCGAAAGGTCCCCGGATCGAAACCGGGCGGAAACAGACCAGACTTCTTCTGTCGCCACGCACAAAAGGGGATTGGGGATTCACCTAGCGCTGTGATCGAACAGACCCACTCACCTCTTAGTGTGGCGGGATCTGCACAGTGCATGTCGCAGCGCATCCTGCTTTCACTTCAATGCGCGTCCTGATGTACCCCGGTCTCCCGCGTGACAGGTGGGGACAGGTGACAGGTCCACGTGACAGGTCCTATACTAACGAGGAAGACATCACTCTCTCCGACCCCCGGCATCGTGTCCCGACCCACCGTGCTGGAAGCCGACTCGTGCTGTGATTCCTTTACGGAGCAGAAATGACAACCGAGGAGCCGAGAGATCATTTCAGCATTTCGCGTCTGAACGGAAAACACAAACGACCAACTCGGAATGATTTGCCTTTGACGCTTATCAAAGCGTTCTTTGTGCATCGAACAGACCCACTCACCTCTTAGTGTGGCGGGATCTGCACAGTGCATGTCGCAGCGCTCCCTGCTTTCACTTCAATGTGTTTCCTGATGTCGAGTCTTGTGCCGTGCGGAGGCTCTGAAAGCGAGAGCAATGAAAAGGTGCACGACGCTGTGTTAGAAAACAGAGAAGTGAAAGGCAGTCCTTTCTCTAAGGAGGTAAAAGAAAAGCTACTCCCCGTCGGGGAATCGAACCCCGGTCTCCCGCGTGACAGGCGGGGATACTTGCCACTATACTAACGAGGAAGACATCACACGCTCCGACCCCCGGCATCGTGTCCCGACCCAGCGTGCTGGAAGGCGACGCGTGCTGTGATTCCTTTACGGAGCAGAAATGACAACCGAGGAGCCGAGAGATCATTTCAGCATTTCGCGTCTGAACGGAAAACACAAACGACCAACTCGGAATGACTTGCCTTTGACGCTTATATACCTCTTAGTGTGGCGGGATCTGCACAGTGCATGTCGCAGCGCTCCCTGCTTTCACTTCAATGTGCTTCCTGATGTCGAGTCGTGTGCCGTGCGGAGGCTCTGAAAGCGAGAGCAATGAAAAGGTGCACGACACTGTGAAATAAACATTAATAAACGCATATATAACGTCGAAAACACATCTAACACTAGGAGTATACAGCACTCTGCACAGTGTACGAAGTAAATTATTTTCGCAGTAATTAATTATATTTACTATATTTATTATACACGTGTAAATTAATTACTGCGAAAATAATTTACTTCGTACACTGTGCAGAGTGCCGTATACTCCTAGTGTTAGATGTGTTTTCGACGTTATATATGCATTTATTAATGTCGTCGATTTTACGGTTGCAATTCGACGTTGATTATACGTCGAGGCGACGTATATATACGTATAGCCGTATTTTCGCCGTGAATATACGTATATTCGACGAATCAATGCCCACAGCTTGGCATACAAGGGTTTTGCGGAGGGGTCTTGCCACCTGCCTGAAAAAAAAACAGTAAAATGTTTGAGTGCCTATAGAGTTTCTATTTTTATTTTCTTGAGAAAAGTTGATACCATTTCCTGGAAACCCCGTCCCCCATCAGTGCGCGGTGCCCGGGGAAAAATCTGTAGGGGGGCGTCTGAAATTCTGAGCGGGGGTGATATTTCGGTTGAAACGGAGCTGTACGGTGCAGCTACCCAAATGAAATCTCGCAGCTATGCCATTAATTAGTGCTTTATGATAGAAGATATCGACTAGCAATCTGGTATTTGCGATGAAGTTCAGTTTCACATTTTTCGTCACTCTCACTGGAGAGTATTGCCTGGAGCGAAAAGTACCATAAGCGTTCATTTTTGCAGCTACATGGACGTTCTGAATCGTTAAGAAAAAATGTTGTAAAACCAACAGAAAGCACAGACTGCTATAACTAGTCCTAGTTATATAACGATTTTAAGTATAATGATAAACTACTGCAAGGAATCGGTCCACCTGAGCAAACAGGATCGTAATGTTGACACTCAATAACGACACTGATATGTGCAGTTCCTGGACGGATAGCCCTCCTGCCCATCAAACAGACTGAGTGACTGTTCCTGTCATTTAGTGTTGTCTGACCATTGACAAAGTACAACTATTTTTTTAGGGCGCAAATTAAGTTAGGTAAATCTTTTTGCCCAAAACTGAAGGGGCAACATTCCCCCCTCCCCCCGTGATGCCAGGCCTGTCCCCATCCTATTCCATAATGTCATTATATATAATACCATACAACAGTGACCGATCCTTACTAACTACATGCGTTAAAATTGCACATCAGCTCATAGCAGGGGGCACATAGCCGCGATGTATTATCAATGTTATATTTCAACCATAATATCGACAACATTAATAAACGCATACGTTGAGAAAATATCGAACCCAGCATATTTTCCGGTTATATACCACAATGCATTGCTAGTATTCGTTGGTCACAATTTTGGACACATTTTTCAAACGTAGAAGTATATCCGCAAATATCTCAGCAATCCTCTTTTGACGAGTAAGTATGAACAATAATAATACTATCTGAATACATACAGATCTTTCTTAATATTATTTTGATTAAAATAGTACGTGAATAAGCAAAAAATGGCACATAAAATAGTGTGAATGGGGAAGATGACACAAAATCGTTTTGCCGTTTCTCTATTCTTATTCTATGTTGTACTTTCAAACTTTGGGTACTCTTTAATTAGGACAGACTTTATTGCTCAACTGCTATGATGCAAGCCAAATTTCATACATTTATTTCAGTTTTGAGCTTAGTAAACCGTTCACTTTTTAGATTATACTAAAGAAGATATTAATCATCATTTATTTGGGAAGTAATATTATATCATTTTCTCCTAGCTGCGGTGCTGAAGTCCCACCCTACATCAACAGAAAAAGAAATAAAGGAGCATGCAATGTGTTACTTGAAGAATGCATATGAAAGACAGGGGGCCAGGAGATCTGGACACTGAAAATAATAGGTTTTTGGTTCTAACTGTTAGGACAATTAGACAGGGTTTGCAAATAGTGGAAAAAAATCATCTTAACTTCCATTGTAATATTTTTTTTTCTTGGAAATATAGAAGTTGTACATTTTAAAATGTATATTTGAATCAAAATGTGGTTTTGAGTTAGTGTGTTAATGTAATTAGTTTTGTGTTTGTCATTACTATACTGTATATTGCCATGTTACCAGAATTTGTAGCTGAAGTTTAAGACTAGTTGTGTTTTTTTATGATTATTGCCCATATGTTGATTGTTGATTGATTGTATACAATGTATAATTTGAAATACATATGTTTCAGGTGTGAATGTGTATTTTCAGAATACATTTCTAAATCTAATCATTGGCTTGGTTTACTTGTTTCTACACCTATAAAATCTATCTTTGATGTATAATAGACCTCTACCCATATACGTATAATAGACCTCTGAAGTTATACGTATAATAGACCTCTAACCATATACGTATAATAGACCTCTAAAGTTATACGTATAATAGACCTCTAACCATATACGTATAATAGTCCTCTAAAGTTATCCGTATAATAGACCTCTAAAGTTATCCGGAACTCCAACCATATATGTATAATAGTCCTCTAAATTTATCCGTATAATAGAACTCCAACCATTTATGTATAATGAACGTCTAAACATAGACGTATAATTGACGTATAACTTTAGACGTATATTAGAATTTCATTCTAGACGAATTGTAGACCACATTTAGACGTATAAGGTATGCGTTTAATAGACGTATATTATACGTCTTTTGCCCACTGGGTGGGCTCCAGATGCACATGGAAGCAATCAAGTGTTTCATCCGAGCTGTTTCAAAGACTGCCCAAGAGCTTTCCTTTCACAGAGGCGCAACGATTAATGATGGGGGTGCACCCTTCAATGCGCCTTACGACTCTAGGGAGTGATTGAGACGATTCGTAGCGTGTGCTCATTTCTCTCTATTCCCCGTGTTGCAGTGGTAGGATGACGTAAATTACTGCTTCGACACGTAACGGCATTATAATCACGTGCAGGAGCTGAGGGCTTTAGTTTTGTTTCGTTTTCCATGACGTTCGTAAGCGCGCAAATCAAAGGCAAGTCCTGCGTCTAACACGAACGTAAATGCTTTTGAAAGTGCAGTGTGGTGCAGCTTGTAAAATCCTTGTCCACATTTGTGGTTTGTTGATGTTTGTTCTGTCTGCCAAAGTTGCATTTTGACATCCGGACGGGGGGACTTTATCATTTGAACGTGAAGCCAGCCTTAAACCCTCTGAGGTGTGTCTGTCTGCCGGCACGTATCTTGTGAAAGGTATTTTTTTTTAACGGAGAGCAACTTTAAAAAGGTATCCGCAGCCACCTCGCAGTCCGTGTTTGATTATAGGAGGAATGCGGCGGCGGCGAGCTCGCATTTGTCGTGCTCGAGTGTTTAAGGCGATGGGATCGAAATGCGTTGGGGACTCCCCGCGCAGGTTCGAAACCTGCCGACTCCGGCGTCTGCCGCATGTCGCCTTGTGCCTGCGCGGCAGAGGCGAAGTGCCGCTTCTCCTTTCCTGGTACTATAACAACGCGAAATCGCTTGGACCTGCTGCCATGGACATCAATTCTTCAGATAACCACACACTTTGCCTTCGCACCTCTGGTGCTCTGCTTATGCCTTTGAAAACCTAATGAATAAAGCTGAAAGAACCGACACGATATGTAGGTGCTGGTAAAGCACGCAGTAAAGAACTGTTAACAGCAAGGGTTTCAGTGGGTTAACTGAGGAGAAGGCGTGATCGCTAATTGTTGACTTTTTATTTGGTGTTAGAAACACTCTTACTGTGCATGACGTGCAACAAATGTAGCCACAGAAATTGCATCACGCTTTCATGTATGCTATTGCAAACACCAACGTTGCCTAGATAGAAAACCGAAATAGCCGTGGGTTTGCTTGCTGGTCTGAAGGATCTCTCTTCGAATCTCTATCATTTGTCAATGGAAGTAAAAGGCGCTGCAATCTGATACGTTCAGAATCAAACCCGCAGCTGTTGTTCGACTTTATTTCTTGACTAATTACAACTGAGTGTCGCATGAGCAGTTACATAAACTTGTCTGGTATATTTGAACACAAATGCCGTTCTTCAATTAAAACTAACAGTACATTGTCAGGGACATTCAGTTCTATACAAACAAGAGACAGACAAGAGAATATTTCTACCGTTCATGTGGACTACGTGTTGACTTACTGATCGGAATAATTGAAAGGTTCGGGCTCATAGCCGATGCAGTGCGTGCTAATTAGAACAGCAACGCTGAGCTCTCAGCACCGTACTGAGCCCAGGTGTTTTTCTAAAGCTGTCAGGTGCAGTTCATTTACATGAAGGAAATCTCTTACTGGGTACGATTACAATGCAGTAAGTAGCACAGACTACTTAGGGAG